>NC_041382.1:154262423-154330606 GCF_002162155.2 Triticum dicoccoides | reverse complement strand
CTGGATGAACAGTAGACGGTGGAGGGGTGCCCGTGGAGGGGTGGTTGAACAGGACCCCGTGGTGTGGAGGGCTGGATGAACAGTAGATGGTGGAGGGGTGCCCGTGGAGGGGTGGTTGAACAGTAGCTGGTGGAGTAGTGCACGGTGGAGGCTTGATGAACAGGAGCCCGTGGAGGCTGGAGGAGGTCGACGGTGGAGATGAACAGTATCCCGTGGAGTCCCATTTTGTGGTACGCCACACCCCTCCGGATCAACAGGACCCTCGTTTCGACTGTAGCGCTCCAACACAAGTCCGTTTCCTCCGTTTTGCGGTACGCCACACCCCTCCCGATCAACAGGATCCCCGTTTCGACCGTAGGAGGTCCGTTTCCTTCGTTTTGCGGTATGCCAGACCCCTCCCGATGAACAGGATCCCGTTTCAAACGTGGTCGGTCGAACACAAGGCCGTTTCCTCTGTTTTGCGGTACGCCAGGCCTCGTTTCCGTTGCCTGTTCCGTCCAAGCCCTCCCGATGAACACGACCACGCATTCCGTTCCGACCCAGCCGGTTGGCTCCCACGCGTTCTGTTGCCTCCCGATGAACACGACGCATTTTGTTGCCTCTCCATGAACACGACGCATTCCGTTACCTCCCCATGAACACGACGCATTCTATTGCCTCCCCATGAACACGACGACGACGCTGTTTCTTCATTCCGACCCAGCCATGTACACGAGCCCTGGCCGTACGTATGCGCGAGTAGGCGTTCGAGACCCTGCCCGTATGTACGTACGTGGCCATATTTTCTTTCTTGCACCCTGGCCATTATACGTACGTGTACATGCTACGTGCGCGCCTCTACTACGACACGTACACGCCTCTACTACGACACGTGCGCGCCTCTACATCGACCAGTATATATGTACGTACACGTTCGCGACCAGAATGACAAAGCTACATATTCTTTGAGCAGGTGGGTCCCGACTGTCAGGCACTTCCTTGCCTGTGAAGATGTAGCTGGTGGGTCCCAGCAGTCAGGGGGCGAATCGTTTTGTTTTTTTTGCCCGGACGCACTTCCTTGCGTGCGAAGGTGTAGCTGGTGGGTCCCAGCAGTCAGGGGGCGAATCGTTTTTTCGGACCACTTCCTTGCATGCGAAGATGTAGCTGGTGGGTCCCAGCAGTCAGGGGGAAATGTTTTTTTCATGAAATACGGTGGCCCGTCCGGTGGGTCCCCGCTATCAGGTGGAGGAATAATTATTTTGCGCATAATAAGGAGGCTGTCGGTGTCAAAACCGGTGGATCTCGGGTAGGGGGTCCCGAACTGTGCTTCTAGGCGGATGGTAACAGGAGGCAGGGGACACAATGTTTTACCCAGGTTCGGGCCCTCTTGATGGAGGTAAAACCCTATGTCCTGCTTGATTAATATTGATGATATGGGTAGTACAAGAGTAGATCTACCGCGAGATCAGAGAGGCTAAACCCTAGAAGCTATCCTATGGTATGATTGTTGTTCGTCCTACGGACTAAAACCCTCCGGTTTATATAGACAACGGAGAGGGCTAGGGTTACACAGAGTCGGTTACAATGGTAGGAGATCTACATATCCGTATCGCCAAGCTTGCCTTCCACGCCAAGGAATGTCCCTTCCAGACACGGGATGAAGTCTTCAATCTTATATCTTCATAGTCCAGGAGTCCGGCCGAAGGTATAGTCCGGCTATCCGGACACCCCCTAATCCAGGACTCCCTCAGTAGCCCCTGAACCAGGCTTCAATGACGACGAGTCCGGCGCGCAGATTGTCTTCGGCATTGCAAGGCGGGTTCCTCCTCCAAGTACTTCATAGAAGATTTTGAACACAAAGGTAGTGTCGGGCTCTGCAAAATAAGTTTCCACATATTGCCATAGAGAGAATAATATTTACACAAATCTAATCTGCTGACGTATTCCGTAGCGTGACATCACACCACGGCCAAGTCTTTATTCGAATCGTTTTACTGTCCCACCTCAGCGTGTTTAGCGAGGCGGTTTCCTTGGCACGTCTTGTCAAAGCAGAGATCGTGTCCCCTTATTTCGGGATTCTCATCAATACGGGCGTGGGTAACCCAACTGTACCTGTTGGTATGTTTTCTCGATCAAAGGCGAGTCCAAAACGGTCACGGGGAGGGCCCATAGTTCACCCTTCGCCTCGAGTTCCAACACCCAAGGCTCCAGATTTCAGGCGCTTCGGACCTTCGACAATGTCCGGTTCTGACCTTCGAGGCCGATGGACGGAGGAGGACGTGCTGAAGTTGAGAGAGACCAGGTTCTTGACCGGCGAAATCTCGCATAGGCTGCCTGCTCAAGGGCAGGTCATTCCCACTCCCAAGCCTGGTGAGAGTGTGGTGTTCATGTCTCACTTCCTTCGGGGGCTAGGCTTCCCGACGGATCCCTTCATGAGGGGGATCATGTTTTATTATGAGCTGGAATTTCACGACTTAGCTCCGGAGTCCATCCTCCATATTTCCTCATTCATCATCGTGTGTGAAGCCTTCCTCCGTATTACTCCTCACTTTGGACTATGGCTCAAGACCTTCAAAGTAGAGCCGAAGATGATCGAGGGACGGCACGCGGAGTGCGGAGGTGCTTTTATAAGCAAGAATGCTGGTGCTCCATGGCCCGAGGGCTCTTTCCAAGGGGAGTCCAGCTTATGGCAACGAGAGTGGTTTTATATCACAGCTCCCAGGAGCACCAAGTGGGTGGCGCTGCCTGCTTTCCGCTCGGGTCCCCCGCCACGACTGGCGTCATGGGTCAATAAGGGGCTGGACTGGGGGTCGGCAAAGGACGTGCCCCTGTTGCAGGGCCGCACCCGAGATCTCCTAGAAAGAGACATCAGTCTGGTCATGGTGACGCATGTTATGTTAATTCGCCGAGTTCTGCCCTGCAAACGTCACCCCCTCCGCCTGTGGGAGTTCAACCCGGAGGGACCACGAGTTCTCCAACATTTTCTTGGCATGACGTCCGTGGAGATGTACAAATTGTTCTTCGGACCACAAGTAGTGTGTCTGGATTCTACGGAGGACGCAGGTCTGAGCTGCAATCGTCCGGATACTCAAGTAAGTAGCCTTGTGCCCAGACTCGCTATCCGTATATTTATCATAAAATTGCCCCTAAAAGAGTTGTCCTTTAAACAAGAGTGGATAGCGAAAGCAAAGCTAATAAGGTGTCCGGCCCCCTCCCCGAGACCACGCCGGGTCCCGTGCTAGTCAGGATGTTGGAGGTTGTGCCTTCAAAGGAAAGCGAGGGAGGGGACAAGGAAGCTACAGCCTCCTCGAAGGAGGTTGTCCAGAAGGGAGGAATCAAAAATTCCTCTCCTCGGGGGAAGAAGAGGACCGCCTCTGAAGACCCGGAGACCATGGCCTCAAAGTGGGGGTAGAAATCTTCGCCAAAGGGTCCTGTGCTGGGGGATACTTCGGCCGAATTATGCCCTCAAGGGAATCAGCCCTCCACCGAGCCGTAAGTAGAGAGGGGTTTTCTTTTTAAGAAATGATAGAAATCCTTGCTTTATATCTGAGAAAAGTAATTGAAAATTTACCTTGTAGCTCGGACCCTAGCCCTTCTCAACAGAGCTCGTTTTCGGGGGATCTTCTTCCGGAGATGATGGAGAGCGGAACGCTTCCCCCTACCGTACCGCCTTGCGAGGCGAGCGCCCTGAGGTATCGTCGCAAAGGGTTTCTTCGAATCCGGCAGGGCCGGAAGGTAGTCATATGTCCCCCCAAAGCCCTCCGCGTCCGGCCTTCGAAAAGGGCCATCGGACGAGTCCTACACCGTCTGGTGCGCGGTCGGAGGAGCTGAAGGATCTACTAGGGCGAGCATCTATCTCAGAGGAGCACCGTGCATTGATGGGTACGGTGATTGAGAGGATTTCATCCGCGGAGAGCGGATTGCACGAGGCCGTCAGGAGTTTGCTGACAGGTTTTGAGGTAGGCGAAATAATGTACCCTTTTTGGACAGTTGCGCATAAATAAGATGCGCCCTATGTAGATAGTAGCCCCTGAGACTCTGTGTGTTGTCAAAAGGGACGGCACACAGAGGATCATAATCCCAGGTCTAATATGCCGCCTTCATACGTAGGTGGCGATGTGTCCGGTGGCAAGCCGGACTGACGAATTTGCCGAGCTAAAGCGGGAACTTGACGTGGCAGATGCCGACATCGCGCTTGTCAACAAGCGGCTTGACAAGGCACAAGGTATGTAATTCCTCAGGCGGCACCTAGTAAGAGGAGCTTTATGCCAGTATCTTACAATGTGTGCGCTTGATGCAGATGGTGTTGCTGCCATGGAGAATCTTCAGGCGGAACTTGCCCGAGCCAAGGAGCAAGCCAGGAAAAGTGATGCGGCTGCCGGAAAGGCAATTGAAGAGCTGAAAGCCGAATAGGCTGCTCACTGCCGAAGCAAGAAGGAAATGGCTGAGATGGCCGTGAAGCTGAAGAACGCTGCTGACCGTTGAAAGCTTCTTGAAAAAGAAGATTGGGCATAACAGACGGACCTGGAGAAGGCCATATCCGATGCCAAGGATGCTCGCTCTGCAATGAGAGCTATGAAGGAGGAGCTGCATCAGGCCGGAGAGATCGCGGCTGGAAAGCCTAAACATGCTTCGTTAGACCGGATGTGGAGTACGGCGGACACCTATCTGGATTTGGCAGCGAGTGCCGCAGATGCGGCCGAACACTTCCGAGATCAAGAAGATCGCGAAGTGGAAAAGCTCTTTTGGTCGCAGTTCCACAATTTGGAGCGTCCACTATCATTAGCCGATCGTTTGGCCGAATGGGCCGAGCTAAATAGGTTGTCCGGACTCGCCATGAAGTATGTCATGAGTCATCTGTGGCCAGAGAGGCCGGAGCCAAAAAGTTATTTCAACTTAGTGCAGCAGTTCCTTGGTGCGGTGTCGCATATCAATGCGATGAAGAGGTCAGCGTGCATAGAGGGTGCACGGATCGCTCTTGCCCGTGTGAAGACATACTGGGCGGAAATGGAGGCCACCGCTGTTGCATCCCCAGACTCGGATGGAAGCCGAGTACCTGCTGAGCACTATTTTCAGGAAGTTCTGCAAGGTGCTCGTTTAATAGAGACGCAGTGCTCGAAGAATACTATATTCGAATAGCATATATTATTGTAAAACAATATTTTGATAAATTGTAGAAGCTTTTTATACTTGTGCCTGCAAGTATTATAATACCTCCTGTGCGGCCGTTTAACATATATGTATATATAATCTGAAAGATGGCAGTCGTCGGCTTCAGCCCCCACGCACATAATGCGGGGTGTTCGCAGAAGGCGCATTTTCACACTTGATCCAACGTCTTGGTCCTACAAAGGAGGTGATAGCACAGCGAACTAGGCAATCGGACTATTATGCTTTATCACTTTCACTTAGCCATAGGAGTTTGACAGTGAGGCTACTTATATAGCCCCTGGTGGCGCCTGCGCTCGCCCGAAGTCGGGGCGCGTATGTGCATGGCCGGGAAGCGGCCCTTCGTTAATGGGGAGGAATCCTAAAGATTCCAGTAAGTCATCGAGTGGTTGACCAGTCTCACGCTATATCATGACAGTCAGTTTTCGGTTTTCTCTACTAAGGTGCTTGCCTGGCCGAACCGGGGCACAATTGCAGTAGTTCTCTTGGTGCCGCCTTAGCCGATAGAGCGGAACGTAAGGTAGAAAAACACAGGAGCCGGGCAAACCCAACATTTGACCAAAGACATGATTCGGAGCTGATGCATATAAGGCCAAACTCGCGACGCCGAACACTCCCTAAGGTATTCGGTCTTTATGAGGGCGGGCGGGATAATGCCCTTAGTAATAAGCCCCTAGTGTCCAGGTACGCGCAAAACTCTGATGTGGCCACATGCCAAAATGCCAGCCTCCTCCTTGGTTATACCAAGAAACCAGGGGATGTGTATCAACAAGAGACAGTAAAAAAGGTTTACGCAGGGTCTTAATCTGAAAAGAATCCTTGGAACGGGTCCCTGCTGCACGTCTGTGCCTGTGTCTCCGTTGTGCCGTATCCTGGACGGGCGTAGCACGGTGTTCATCTGTAAAAGAGAGGAACTTAGTTTAGGAAAGATCGTGCCGAACATGAGTTATACTAAATAAACGAAGTATAAATCAAAATGGGTAAAATTGAGCTTTATTGTCTCTTGTTTTATATGTGCGGAGCCCCTAGTACAGGGGTATACGGCTACTAAGCCTTTATCAATTGTATGTTTATGCCGGACTCGTCTAGCCGTGTCCATGGTCCTGACGACCTGTTTAGGTGCTTTGGCTGGTGAAGCCGCTTTATTGTGGGGCTGTCAAGGTAGTCGCACTGTCTTCCGCGCGGGGGGAACACTCAATGTTTTCCCTTTAATGAGATGATACCTCGTGGACCGGGCATCTTAAGCGTGAGAGATGCATAATGCGATATTGCGTTAAAGCGGGTGAAAGATTCGTGTCCCAGCAGTGCTTGATAGCTACTTGAGAATGGGGCGATGTGGAAAGTTAGCTGTTCGCGACGGAAGTTATCGGGGGAGCCGAACATAACTTCTAGCCAGAGAGAACCCATGCAACGGGCATCCGGGCCTGGCGTTACCCCTTGAAAGGAGGTTTTTCTATGGCGAATTTTTGTTGGGTCTATCCCCATGTTGCGGATTGTGTCCTGGTATAACAGGTTTAGACCACTGCCGCCGTCCATCAGGACATTTGTAAAGTGGAGTCCGCCGATTATTGGATCTAATACCAAGGCAGTCCAACCTGCGTTCCGGATACTTCCAGAGTAATCCTGATGGTCGAAGGTGATCGGTTTTAACAACCATTGGCGAGACTCCTTTGGGATAGGCCGTATGGCGCGTATCTCTGTTGGCGCCATTCTGTTCGTCACGTGAAGTAAGTTTACTGTTTTGACTTCTTGTGGGAAATCCTTTTGTTTCCTGGTGCTCTGCTTGTGGGGTTCGTCGTCGTCCTCACTTGGTGTGTCGAGCCCCTTGTGTTCGGTGTTGAGTTTGCCGGATTGCTTGAAAACCCAACAATCTCTGTGGGTATGGTTCGCAGGCTTCCCGGGAATACTGTGTATTTGACAAATTTTGTCCAAGATTTTGTTTAAGTTGGATAGCTCGTCCCTGTTATCCTTGAGGGGCGGCTTTCTCTGATTCTGTCGCGAGCTTTTGAATCCGGCGCTGACCGCCATGCTCTTTGGGCTGTTTCTCTTATTCCGGCGCTGGTCCTTGTTGCGTCGGGGTTTTCCATTTCCATCCCCAACTTCGGATGTACTTGGGTCGCTGGTGCTACATCTTGCCAACCAATTGTCCTCTCCGGTGCAAAAGCAGGTCATGAGGCTTGTTACTGCGGCCATTGTTCTTGGCTTTTCTTGGCTGAGGTGTCTGGCGAGCCATTCGTCTCGAACGTTATGCTTAAAAGCTGCTAGGGCTTTGGCGTCCGGACAGTCAACTATCTGATTCTTTTTAGTAAGAAATTTGTTCCAGAATTTCCGGGCTGACTCTCTGGGCTGTTGAGTTATGTGACTGAGATCGTCTGCATCCGGAGGGAGGACATAGGTCCCTTGAAAATTAGCCCGGAAAGCATCCTCAAGCTCTTCCCAACTTCCAATGGTGTTTTCGGGAAGGCTTTTGAGCCAATGTCGGGCTGGCCCTTTAAGCTTGAGGGGTAAGTATTTTATGGCGTGGAGGTCATCTCCTCTGGCCATGTGTATGTGGAGGATATAATCCTCGATCCAGACCCCAGGGTCTGTTGTTCCGTCGTACGCCTCTATGTTTACGGGCTTGAATCCCGCTGGAAATTCATGGTCCAGCACCTCATCGGTGAAACATAGGGGGTGTGCGGCACCCCTGTATTTGGGTGTGTCGTGATGTTCGGATATTTGTTGTGTTGCATTGCTTACTAGAGCTTGCTTTCTTGGCCCGTAGATAGATCTGGCTGGGCCATCTTTTTGATGCGGATCCTTTGGTGGATCACGTGCCGGCTTCTATGCGCCGCCACTTGCCGCTCCATGCTGGCCATGCGGTCGTCTATCCGACCGGGTGGCTTTCCTATTTTTTGACTGTGGGGGCTCTAAGGCCTCCTCGTCAAATTCAGGCAGTAGCTTTCGCTTTGCATAGCTTTTTGTGCAGCGACTGCCGCCATATTTGTCTGCGGTGTTGCGTACTTTGCTCCATCTGATTCTGAGTGCATCTTCCGCAGTTTTCAGCTTCCGCTTCTGCTTTTTCAGGCTACGCAGAGTAGCAACGAGCCCTTCGTGGAGGTTCTTCTTCTCCATGAGCCTATCCGGCGTAAGGTCGTCCGGACTTTTGTTTTCGCCGGGGATGGGGTGTTCGGTTTGTTTATCCAAGTTGCCCTGTTCGGACGGTTGCTCGAAGGCATATTCGTCGTCCGCCGGCTCGTCCTACTCTATGGCTGGGTCTATATGGCTGCTGTCTCTATCGAGGCAGGGCTTGGAGCGACGCTTACGTCGCCGCTTTGATTGCTTTTCGAGTGAAAGATCCCTCATTCCATCCCTGTGTTCCTCATCGTCGCTTCCTTTGGGTGTGTCCACCATGTATACATCATGAGATGAGGTGGCTGTCCAGTGCCTTATAGGCGTTGGTTCATGTTCATCTCCTACATCGTCGTCCATACCGTCGATGTCTTCGGAGTCGAAGTCGAGCATGTCGTTTAAATTATCGACAGTGGCTATGAAGTGGGTGGTGGGTGGGCTTTGAATTTCTTTATCATCCGCATCCCAACCTTGTTGACCATAGTCCGGCCAGGGCTCTCCTAATAAAGAGAGAGACTTTAGTGAATTCAGAATATCGCCGAAGGGCGAGTGCTGAAAGGTGTCTGCGGCGGTGAACTCCATGATCGGCGCCCAATCGGGTTCGATCGGTAGGGCCGCGGAGGGCTCGGAGTCTGGAGAGGAGTCCGGCTCCTTGGAGTCACTGGCTTCGCAGAGAATAGGGCTGGTGTTCGGCTTGATTGCCGTAGAGATTGCAGCCCCCGAGGCGGTGTCCAACCACCCATCCTCGATTGGCGCAGTTGGCTCCGAATTAAGGGTCGGAGCTGATGCGGGTGCGGCCTCTAGGGCACTATTTGGCGGCAGAGCTGGATCATGCCCACCGTGACAGTGCGGCGCGCTCGGCTGCGGCTCGAATCCGTCGAGATCAAGTCTCCGTGGAGGTCCGCTGTGTAGTTTAAACTTCCAAATCTGACCTGACGGCCAGGGGAGTAGCTTTCGATCTGCTCCAGATGGCCAAGCGAATTGGCCCGCAGTGCAAAGTCGCCAAATACGAAGATCTATCCGGGGAGAAAAGTCTCACCCTAGATCGCATCGTCGTTGATGATCGGAGGAGCCATCGGGCCTAAAAGTGACAACTCAGAGGAACTCTCAATGAAAGCACCAATGTCGGTGTCAAAACCGGCGGATCTCGGGTAGGGGGTCCCGAACTGTGCGTCTAGGCGGATGGTAACAGGAGGCAGGGGACACAATGTTTTACCCAGGTTCGGGCCCTCTTATTGGAGGTAAAACCCTACGTCCTGCTTGATTAATATTGATGATATGGGTAGTACAAGAGTAGATCTACCGCGAGATCAGAGAGGCTAAACCCTAGAAGCTAGCCTATGGTATGATTGTTGTTCGTCCTATGGACTAAAACCCTCCAGTTTATATAGACACCGGAGAGGGCTAGGGTTACACAGAGTCGGTTACAATGGTAGGAGATCTACATATCCGTATCGCCATGCTTGCCTTCCACGCCAAGGAAAGTCCCTTCCGGACACGGGACAAAGTCTTCAATCTTATATCTTCATAGTACAGGAGTCCGGCCGAAGGTATAGTCCGGCTATCCGGACACCCCCTAATCCAGGACTCCCTCAGAGGCACTTCCTTGATGTGGCCGTGGACCCAACTGTCAGCCTCTCCACGTACAGTCCACGTCCGATGGAAGCCATTCCTTGACCACGCCGAGAGCACCAGGGCGGTGGACGACAGCGAGGCCTGGGAAGGGGACGACGCGGAGCCGGGGTAGACGCGGCAGTGGATGCCCACGGGTAGAGGAGTATGAGGGTTCACTCGTTCGGCTACGGTGTGAGGCTGCCGTCGCCGCAGAATAACAGGGGGTGTGGGTGCGTAGAGGGATGGCCTGGCCAGCGGTGGGAGTAGTAGGGGCGGTGAGGCCTCTGTGGCATCAAAGCCGGCCACGGGCGGCAGGAGCAGGCGGCACGACCGGCGCTGCTTTGGGCGGCTGGAGCAAGAAGACCAGAGGTTGAAGAAGCACTACGTCCGTTGGATGGACATCGTACGGTCACTGGAGCTAGAATCGTTCATATATTGACTAAAGTTGACAAAGGCCTCCGTACCAATCAACTTAGTAGGCCCACAAGTTAGCCTCCCACCAAGGTGGGTCCCAGCTAGCAGGGGGTATTCATTTTTTTGTGCGTAATAAGGAGGCACTTCTGGTGGGTCTGAGCTGACGGCGGGGGAACATTTTTTCGCGAAATACGATGGCCCGTCCTGTGGGTCCCAGCAGTCAGGGGGAAACGTTTTTTTTCGTGAAATACTGGTGGCCCGTCCGGTGGGTCCCTGCTGTTAGGTGAAGGAATAATTATTTTCTGTGTAATAAGGAGGCACTTCCTTGCGGCTGTCGTGGACCCGGCTGTCAGCCTCTCCATGTACAGTACTCTTCCGATGGAAGTCGGTCGTTGACCACATTGACCACGCCATGCCGAGAGCACCACGGCGGTGGAAGACGGTGAGGCCTAGGAAGAGGACTACGCGGAGCCGGGGAAGACGCGGCAGTGGAAGCCCGCGTGGAGAGGAGTACGAGGGTTCACCGGTTCGGCTGCGGTGTGAGGCTGTCGTCACTGCAGAATAACAGGGGGTGTGGGTGAGTAGAGGGATGCCCTGGCCAGCGGTGGGAGTAGTAGGGGGCGCTTACGCCTGCGCAGCAGCACAGCCGGCCATGGGAGGCGGGAGTAGGCGGTCCCGCCGGCGCTGCTTTGGCGGCTGGAGCAAGAATATTAGAGATTGAAGAAACACGACGGCCGTTGGATTGACATCCAATGGTTACGTCTACTAGAATCGTTTGTTGACGTACATAATAACTAAAAAATCTTGCATACGCGTCAACTAAACAGGCCCACAAGTCAGACCACTCCCTCTTTTTTTAATAATTTATATATAGCTCATGGCAACTTCTTATGCAATTTATTGCAGTTGTTTTTTTGTTGGCTAGTGCCAATTTCGCATATTTTTGTGGGTTCCATACTATTTTTAATATCGAAATGTCGAGCCAGATTTAAAGTACTTTGAAGATATATTTAAATTAGGTTAATGCCCAGTGAAACAGGAATCTGAAAATGTGAAAAATTCGGAAATTATAAAGTAATTGCCAATTTGTCATTTGTTTTTATATTTACAACTCATTTCATGTTACTTTCAAGAGTTGCAGCCCATCAGGGCGTAGAAAAATAAGTAGGCCTGGATTGGGTATTCTTCAGAAAAAATAATCTGGGCTCATTTTCACAAAGAAAAAATAGCTGGGTTGGTCACATGGTGAACATAAAATATAAGCCTGGGCTAGACGGGCCACAGCCCAGTTCAAACCCTGCTCCGTCTCAACAATACCAAACAAAAAAAATACTGCTCGAGTAGCTACGTCCCAGGTGTCAGCCGATCTTGTGTTGTTCTCTTGTCTATTGACTATATACGCTCACAATGTCATGGGTCCCAGATGTCAGGAAAACACTAGGAGGAAGCATTTTATTTTTCCGTACGCTGACATGGTGGGCCCCTACTGTCATCCTCTCCACGTACTTCTGTCGATTCCTGTTGTTTGTTGACCATGTTGACAACGCGAGAGGGCGGCGCCGCGGCGAGCGCACCAAAGCGCGTGGAGGACGTCGACGTTAACGAGTTAGGAGACGGTGGGGCGGTGATGCATGCGCTGATGTGCAGCCAGCCGTGGGAGGCGGAAGCAGGCGGCCCCGCCGGCGCTGGTTTGGTTTTGGCGGCTAGAGGAAGACAGGACTAAAGAAACACAATAGAATGTAAAAGCAGCAGGAGTACTTAACAACCTTAACTGAAACCAGCAGGGGCACTTAACAACCAAAGCTGAAAGCAGTATTAGTACTTATACAGGTTCAACCGTACAAAGCACGCCTCGAACAGTGCTACTTTGCCTACAGTTAACCAAGGGTGAGGCCGCCAAGCCCCGGGACAAGGCCCAGGCGCCACCCCGTGCATCCACAACCATCTAAAAGCGGCTTCATCTCGCAACATGGTCAATAAACAGGATATTCGCTTTAGAGCCATGGAAAAGCATGAACATAATCTTCTGTCCTATTCTCCAAGATGGACGGGCCTTCATTATTTGAGACCACCCATGAATAGGTATCTTTTCACCTCCAAGGGGAATGGAGTAGGTCGACATAAACATCATGTTGTGACCAAGTGCAAGTCTGACCCGACCATGGGCAGGCATCTGTATAGGAACAATAGAACTCGGCAGTTCATGTTTCAAGAAGATCGCAGCTGTAAAAATGTGTATAAGCAATAGTTTATGAACAACATATATAACAGAAAACAGCTCGTACCATAAGTTTCTCGACACAGTTGGACCTGTTCAACGAGTGCAGTAGTGGCACACATATCCCATGTGGCCTTCCACCTTTGAAACGCCCCACAAGGACCTCAAGACGATCAATAAAGTGTAGGAACTTGTGGATGTCGATCCAGTCAACTTCAGTGCCATTAGTAACAGCTGAGTTATTACAGAGTAAAAGACGAGCAGACTGCTTAACTCTGAAAAAACCTACACGTGCCACCAATTATAAGAAAATATTAGTTAGAAGTAGCATCTTCGTGAGAGATTCGTTGCTATTTCTAAAGTTAAATTGTGATTATTAGACAGAATAGGTGGATTAAGAAGTAATCGAGGCAACAAGCAAGAACCAGATACAAAACTAACATGGATGAGACCAGGTTCTGCTATTTCCATCAACATTCATGCGCCAACTTTCAGTCTGTAACACTTGAGAAAGTTTATCCAAGTTCGGCCATAAAAAAAGCAGTGATCTTCTTGGTTCATTAACCCAACTCGGAACTTATATCCATGGCTTGTCTTCACTGTGACCATTAAACTAGTGTATTCAGTTATGGCAAGGCCGAGCATCTTGAGTACATGTGTTCTGGCAGAGCAAATAATACACTACAGGAAGAATAATATGAGAACACAGCATGTTCAAAAAAAAACCCCACCCTCCCGGATAGAAAAGAGGATTCTAGGAACATACTGTGCGCGTTTCAAAATGATGTGTTAGGATGAGAAGGAACAAGTGTGGCGTCTCGCCGAGGGCGCAGAAACCTGTAGGGTACTCGCACTTTGGGCACTGCAAATGAAACACATTAGATTCAGTAGGAAGAAAAATGCATCAACGGCGGCGGCGGCCATCCTAGGATTACTTGCGACCAAGGGACTTGGATTTATCGGGGATGGATGAAGAATTCGTACCTAGTTCTCCATGAGAAAACCCTATGCAATCGCCGAGAGGGGGTTTTCTCTGAACAAGCAGACGAGGGAGAAGGGGATTCAGGCCCAGTGAAATATTGTCGCTTCGTCCGTCCAACTTATTGCTAAAGCTGGAAAGGGGGGGCTTGTGATTTGACGGCTCATTGGGAATTACTATGGCGCTACGACCGGGGTGTGTCTACCGTGAAGTTGGGCACTCTAATTTGTGTATATGGCACGTGGACCCCGTTGCCGGTTGCCCCACATATCAGCGAAAGGAAGTAGAAAGACAGGAGTAACTAGTTACACATAAATATATATTTTGACAAAGAGATACTCCCTCTGTAAGGAAATATACAAATCTTTTATATCACAGGCTCACCTTGCCGAGACATATACTCCCTCTGCAACGCACGGGCATTATGGAGGTTCAAGTTTTTTTATGGGGGTTCAGGTGAGAATATAATACTCAGATAGGCTCACGGTTCTGGACTTTGGGCCGCAGGCCGACCCTGCATGTTTGGGGGCCCATGTGTTCTACCTCAGCACTTTTCATATTGCAAGCGATCAGTACGGTGCTGGTTTTAGATGCTGTCGCAAGGCGAATACACAAAATTGAATAAAGCACGGCAGCTATTGGAATGAAATCGAACGGTAGTTCCTAACCAGCAATCAGAGTTGCAATTCTATCAACGATATACCGTGTGATAAATAATACTGTCATACTACTTATACACACAGGACACTTGTTTCACCATGCCAGATTATTACATCAAAATCTCTCAAAGGATAGATCAGTTCGGCAGTTGCGTGCTGCTATTGAAGAATTTCAAAGTTGATTTGGACCAGCTCTCCTTGCCGAGAAAGTTCGATTTTGACATTATCCCCTACCGCAAGATATGATTTAGATTTGAACCTTGACCATCCTTTAGCATCAATCATCATGCGACCATCCTTTGTACTTACGGTATATTGAGCAGGTTCATTCACACCAAGGCTGCGCATGGTAAGAGAAACTTGGCCGCGGTCGCCCGGATTGTTGAGCGACTCCCTCATTGTTCTAGGAATTCTCTGTTTGCAAACAAGAAGACATACCCAAACAGTTAGATCAACACAGTGAATCATGTGAAACAACATGGAAAGAAAAAAGAATGAAGCACTTGGGCGGCCAATGCTTACCAAGAAGGTGAACATGTCGGTTTTTGTAAGGAATTTGATATATGAAGTGCAAACTACAACCCAGTCTGTTGCGGAGCAGATGCAAGTGCAAGTGTTGGTGCAGGTGCCGAAGCCGCCGCTGCTGCCAGAGATGGTGCTCCTTGTAGAGCCGGTGCCGGTGTCACAATAGGTGCCGGTGTCGATGCCCGATCCTCCGGTAGATCAGACTGATCCGCTGACGCGGTCAGTGCCCAATCCTCAGCTGGATCAGACTGAGCTGATGCCGCTATCAGTGCTAGAGCAGCTGTCGATGCTCGATCTGTGCGAGACAGCGGCGATCATGTCTGGTCTGCTATGATCAGCTTTCTAACTTGACTAGGATCCGTGACCGTGATCCAGTTTTTTTCTTCATTTCTTTTAAACGCGAGAAGGACTAATTGTGGCGTTTTTTGTTAAACCAAACTGCAGTTCATCATAGGGATTCAGCTTGTACTCAGACAACAGATTGATCCAATTTTTTCCAGTAATATAAGTGATGGACAGTGCCTTCGTTACTGACACGACATAAGAAGTGAAACCTGCAAAAATAGCCATCGTAGAGCAAACCAAACTGTTTATTCTGTGATGAATGTCACATGGCAAAACCTGCATCATAAAATTGCAGGAAAAGAAAGAAAACATGACATTAAATCAATAAGATTTAGACAGTAAATCAATAAGATTTACTTGATGTGACACGATTGAATCCTTACCAGGAAATCACTATGTTGAAGTACTAAACAGAAGATTAATCGTCCAACTACGCGTGGCATGCAGGGGCCCCGCCTATTCCCACAAGCAGGACAGTCCAAAGGTCGTGACAAATCGTATGGACCGAACATCCATGGGACTGGAAATCCTGGTGGGTGGGATAAACCCTGCAATGCATACATATATTGGAATGTAACCATAATTGATAAACCGTCCTCACAAAAAATATGATCTGGATACTTCAAAATATAAGACTGAATTGAGTGGACAAACATTAACATAGACCATTCTCAGGACTGACCACACACCAAAAGCGGCAGTACTAATAAACAATACAGGGTTCACAAACACAAATCAAGTACTGAACAATAGTACTTACTATAGATAAGCAAAGTTGCACTAACTAAACTTTGCAGACTATTTGTAACATCCCAAATTTTCAATTTGGGATGCTATACACTATATCATCATTGCATATCGTATTTTATTGCATTTTGGTTGATCCTAGAAATTCTACGCAACTCAAGGACCTTCGGAGAGTGTTGGGGATTTCGTTATTTTCATATTTGAGTTTTCTCAAATTTTGAAAATAGGATCATTTGATTTTATTTATTTTATCTTCAATAATTTCTATTGTCAAAATATGAGAGAGGGAATAAAATGACTTTCCCAAAATAAATAAATATTGAGGATTTAATAAAAAAATCAAATAAGATTTTATTTCGGTTTTATTCGCTATTTTATTTGAATTTAGGAAAAATGCGTGTTTTTCAAAATTGCATTTAGGCCCCAAATAAATGTTCATCCTGTGCGGCTTGATTTTAGAAGCCGGGGGAAATTTATTTTGGGATTTTTGGAGTCCGTTTAGTATTCCTTTTGTTTTTTTTTCGGAGCGTAATTATTTAAAAAAAAAGTCCGAACCGACCTTGGGCCGTGTCCGGCGAGGACTCCGCCTGGCCGGGGCGTTATATAACGCGACCCCAGGCCTCCCCCAGCCCAAGCCGCGCCGCGCCCCAGCCGCCGCCGGAGCTCGCCGCCGACGAGGTTGACCCGCCGCCAGTTTTTTTAGAAAAACGTTGGTTTTCTTCAGGTTTTTTTTGTTTTTTTAGATTTGTTTTTTAGATAGGTCGGTTTTTCTTTTCTCGGTTTAGTTAATTAGCAAGCGTTCGCTCGTTCGTTCGTTTTGACGAACGCGTTCATCGTTTAGATCCAGATAACGAACGTTCGTTCGTTAATCTGTTTATCGTTTTTCTTTTTCTCGGATTAAATCCGCGATTTTTCTGATTGCGATTTCTGATTCGGTTTTCGTTCTAGTATAACTTTTTGCTCGTTTATTGGAATCAGGCGATTCAAGCGCCTCGAGTTTCGTCTCGAAACCCTCTTTCTATTTAACCAACTCAAACAAAATTTTGCCTATGTAAAATTTTACCTAGATCCAGAGTAGTAAAGGAAGCTTGTTTCTTTTATCGTTTGTCTTTCGTTGCTTCGTTTGATTTGATTCTTTTTGCCAACCGGAGTTCTTAAGTTGAACTTTCTGGTTAGATATCTTATTTGAGTTTTACCTGTGCATTAGTTGAGTACTTATTATGTGCTTGTTTGTTTGTGATAGAGTACCCGGAGTGCGCCGCTTGCTACTTCGAATCACTAGGTTTTGCGGATCACTAGCAAGGCAAGTAACACTTTGATCATACCTCCTACTACCCAGTTTTTATTGCATTTAGATCAACCCTCACACCTTGCATGATAGGATCTAATTAAATTGTGGGTTTGGGAAGTAGATGAGGTAGTACCTATCACCTGTTTTATTATCAAACCTTTGGGAGTTACTTCTACGTTTGCTTATTATGCCATGCTATGCTAGTGACGTGGATTGGGTGAGTGTATCCATGATAGATGTGAGTTTGTTAAATTAATGGTTTATCTCAGGTGGCAACTTAAATACACATCTGGGTGGATTGAGGCACCTGGGTATTCCAGCGATTGCCTGTTTTTCTTTTGGACCGCCACCCAGGCTCAAAAGGATCATGAGATTATTCATACTAGAAACTTCTGTGTGCAGCCACAAGCAACTATGGGCTCTAGCATAGTTGACTAAGTTGTGCGAACTCTTACAGTGGTAGACTAGTAGATGTAGGGGAAAGTAGGTGTAACGGTCTACCCGATCGTAAGGTGCTAGCACTTCTGAAAGACTATGTCTCAGTCATCCGTTTCTCAAACACCATGAAGTGCGAGAATCCCAACGGAGGAGACCGGGTCTTGTGGGCAAAAGTGCGCAAACCTCTGCAGAGTGTATAAACTAATCATGGTTAGCCGTATCCCCGGTTATGGACATCTTGAGTATCTAGTACTTGGATTATCATGTGAATCTCATCATGTTACTCTAATTAATTTGTTGGGTTTTTAATGATGATGTTTAATTGGGATTGAGAGGGTGTCTACACTCTCAATGTTTAACAACCACCATGATAGTTAAATAAAATTTATTCCTTTGTGGTAGGGAAAATTTAGCTTTACGCAAAACTGTAACCATAGAGCTTTCCACCAGCCAAATATGCATGTAGTATAGTCTTATTCCTTCATTGCTCTCTATGTGTTACATTGCCAGCATATTCCATGTGCTGACCCGTTTCGGGCTGCAACGTTCATGTTGCAGACTTTTCAGACGACGAGTAAGGTGCCTTTAGGTCGTGGTTCTATACTCAGTGATGCCGTTGGAATTGATGGACTCACTTATCTTCCAAGTCTTCCGCTGTTATTGTTATTAGATGGCCTTAAGCCATATTTATTGTAATAAGTTCTCTTTTTAACTCGATATAATAAGTGTGTGATTGCTACTCTGTTATAAATCCTTCAAGTATTGTGCGGTGTCAGCATTACTGATCCAAGGATGACACCGGAGCATAGAGATTGGACCGTTTGAGGTCTGGTCGCTACAAGATGGTATCAAAGCACACGCTGACTGTAGGACACGACCATTAAGCTAAAGCCCTAGGTCACTACTCACTCTTCTCATTCTGACTCCTCATCTTTTCTACTCTTTTAGGATGGCGGATGCAAGGAACAAGTTCACACAACCGGATGAAGATACACCCTTTGGACGTCACTTGAAGGAAGTCACTAGATATCTGAACATCGGAGTACCAAGCTTCACCGGGACTTACAACGCTACTTTACCTGAAGAGGAGTGCTGGATGATTCAAGTTCAAGTTCCAGGAAGGACGTTCATGCCAGTCACTGAGCCCATAGAGTTTTCCTTTGATGCACCAATCTGGAGTCTAGGAAAGAGCATGGCAGCTCACATCGCCATGGGACGCATTGGAGAAGTTTACCGCAATGATCTCAAGGATACTATCTACCAGATTTGTGGGCGCCGAGATGAGCACTGGGAGATCATCAGCACCAGGAAGGATATATTAGTCGCAGCTTTTATCCAGGAGTTAAACCAGCACATTCGACATCAGGAAAACCAGATGTGCACCGACATGATAGATCTGAAGAAGGCAAGGACTAGAATCAAGGAACTGGAGGAAGAACTCAAGGCTACACGTGAAGATTATGAAGAGGAAATCGAAGTATTAGTGGAGAAAAATGACGATTTGTTCAAGAAGATCGGAATATTTATCGGAGGCCCTACACCAGTAGAAGAAGACGAAGAACCCAAGGAGATTCGCCCGGAAGACTACATCATCATCGACGACAACACCAACTCGAATCCAGATGATAGCGATGATGACTATGTTGATGAAGCTGGACCAGATATCATGGAGTTTGCAACCGAAGAATATTTATAGTAGACCACCCCACCGATAGTAGTAGTCCACCATGTAAATATAGTAGTCCGAGCACTTTTGCGATAGTTAGATCGATTGTATGCCCTTGTTTGATTGAATGAAGTGAATTGTTTGCTTTTGCCTCATGTGCGTATGGGTAGTGTTTTCTCTCTAGACCCCTCTCTATTCTTAAATATCATCTTTTCTAAACCCTCAGATGCCTCCGAGACGTGACCCCGGATTTACCTTCCCACCGGAGCTCACCCAGTTGATCCAGTAGCAAAACACATTGATGCAGTTGCTAGTCCAGAATCAGAATCAGGGGAACAACAACAACAACCCACCACCACCACCACCACCTGTTGATCACTTAGCCCATTTTCTTAGAATGAATCCGCCGGTGTTTTCCAGTAGCACAGAGCAGATAGTAGCAGATGATTGGCTCCGCAAGACAGCAAGGGAGTTGACCACAGTAGGATGCACAGATGCGGAAAAGGTGAAGTTTGCCGCACATCAGCTTGAAGGACCCGCAGCATCATGGTGGGAGAATTTCACCGCCACTTTCCCTATCGACACTATCACATGGGACCACTTCCAGCATGCTTTCCGTACTGCCCATGTTTCAGCAGGAGCTATGGCCATGAAGAGGCGAGAGTTTTGCAACTTGCGCCAAGGAGGACGGACAGTTGGCCAGTATGTGGAGGACTTTAGTAAGCTAGCACGTTATGCTCCAGATGACGTTGCTACGGATGCAGCTAAGCAGGAGAAGTTTCTGGAAGAACTGAATGATGAGTTGAGCATGCAGTTGATGGTAGCAACCTTCAACAACTACCAGGAGTTGGTAGATCATGCTCTCATGATTGAAGGGAAGCAGCAGCAGATTGAGAATCGCAAGAGGAAGTATGGACAAGGAAAGTACAATTCAGGAGCTCAGCAGAAGCCACATTTTACCCCTAGACCGGGAGGACATTTTCAGCATACCCATGGAGGAGGTAGATCGCACAATCATAACGGCACCAAGAATGGTAATGGGAATGGAGGAAGCAACGGCCAGAACCGTACCAACCCATCAACCCCAGCCAAGAGAGACCTGAGCCAAGTCACTTGCTTTAAGTGTCAGAAGACCGGACATTATGCCAATGAATATCCTGAATCACAGAATGGAAATGGCAATGGAAGCTCGGGGAAGAAGCCGAACCCTTTCAATAGGGGACAGGTGAACCACGTTAACGTGGAGGAGGTTGAAGAGAAGCTGGATGCAGTAATCGGTAAGTTTTTGGTTAGGTCATTTACTGCGCTCGTTCTTTTCGATACTGGTGCATCGCATTCATACATATCAAGGGGATTTGTGGATAAGTATAACCTGCCCACCAAAGTTCTTAGAACACCTACGTTAGTAAGCTCACCAGGAGCGGAGTATATGGCCAGTAAGGGATGTTTTCAAGTGCCATTGAGTATAGGTAGGCATGTGTTTCCCTCGGATTTGATCATTTTGGAATCACAAGGTTTGGATGTAATTCTGGGTATGGATTGGCTGTCGATGTAAGGAGGAAACATCGATTGCGCCAGTAAGTCAATTTTGCTTACCACCCCAGAAGGAAGAAGGATCAAGTATGTATCCCGGCATGTGCCTAAAAGGACTCAAGTGAATTCGTTAACAGGAGTTGTGCAGGAGGAAGTACCAGTAGTGAAGGATTTCCCTGATGTATTTCCAGAAGAGTTGCCAGGCATGCTGCCAGATAGAGATATTGAATTTTTGATTGAGCTTTTGCCAGGCACAGGGCCAATATCTAAGAGACCATATAGGATGCCCGCAAAGGATTTGGAAGAGATTAAGAAGCAGATTAAGGAGTTACTGGATAAAGGATATATTCGCCCAAGTTCTTCGCCTTGGGGATCGCCAGTACTTCTAGTGGAGAAGAAGGATGGATCGTTAAGGATGGTTGTTGATTATCGACGATTGAATGAAGTAACCATCAAGAACAAGTACCCACTACCAATGATCAATAATCTGTTTGATCGGTTGCAAGGAGCTAAGGTATTTTCCAAGATCGATCTGCGATCAGGATACCATTAGTTGAAGATTCGAGAACAGGATATACCTAAGACGGCTTTTACCACCAGGTATGGGTTGTACGAGTATACTGTTATGTCATTTGGTCTGAGTAACGCACCTGCATATTTTATGAACATGATGAACAAAGTATTTATGGAGTTTTTGGATAAGTTCGTCGTAGTGTTCATCGATGATATTCTGGTTTACTCGAAAAATGAAGAGGAGCATAAGGAGCATTTGCGTTTGGTACTTGGTAAGCTCAGAGAACATCAGTTATATGCCAAGTTTAGCAAATGTGAGTTTTGGTTGAAGGAAGTTGGATTTCTCGGACACGTTATATCCGGAGAAGGTATAGTCGTAGATCCCACTAAGGTTGACACTGTAACAAATTGGGAAGCGCCAACAACCGTTGGAGAGATCCAGAGTTTTCTTGGACTTGCAGGATACTATCGGAGATTCAATGAAAATTTCTCGAAGATGGCAAAGCCTATGACGGAGTTGTTGAAGAAGGATACCAAGTTCATATGGACCGAGGAATGTGAGGCCAGTTCCAGGAGTTGAAGAAACGTTTGGTTACATCACCAATGTTGATTTTGCCAGATCAGACCAAGGATTATGAGGTGTATTGCGACGCTTCACGTCGAGGACTTGGAGCAGTGCTTCACGTCGAGGACTCGATATGGGTTGTAGTCGATCGTTTGACAAAGGTAGCTCATTTCATCCCAGTGAAGACTACCTATACCAGTGTTAAGTTAGCAAAGATATACATGACCAGGATCGTATGTCTGCATGGAGTTCCAAGGAGCATTGTATCAGATAGAGGAACCCAATTTACCTCAAAGTTCTAGAATCAGTTGCATGAAACTCTGGGTACCAGGCTAGAGTTCAGTACAGCTTTCCATCCGCAGATAGATGGACAGACCGAGAGAGTCAATCAGATTTTGGAGGATATGCTAAGAGCTTGTGCGCTAGATTACAGATCTAGTTGGGACGAGAATTTGCCATACGCAGAGTTATCTTACAACAATAGTTATCAATCCAGTTTGAAGATGGCCCCTTTCTAAGCCTTGTACGGAAGGAGGTGCAGGCCCCCATTGTCGTGGGATGAAGTTGGAGACCGTCAGTTGTTCGGACCGGATCTGATTAAGGAGTCTGAACAGAAAGTAAAATTGATTCACCATAGGCTCAAGGTAGCCCAATCCAAGCAGAAGAGCTACGCAGATTCAAAACGCAAGGAGACAGTTTACGAAGTCGGAGACCAAGTTTATCTTTGAGTATCTCCACTTCGAGGTGTTAAGCGCTTTGGAGTTAAGGGAAAGTTAGCGCCACGTTTTGTAGGACCATACAAGGTTTTGGAGCGTATGGGAGAAGTAGCCTATAAGTTGGAATTGCCCGAAGGATTGTCAGGAGTTCACGACGTGTTCCACGTTTCCCAGTTGAAGAAGTGCCACACGGAGATGGTTGATATACCACTGAGAGATACGGTGCCGCTGGAAGCGATTCAGTTGGACAGTGATTTGACCTATGAGGAGAAACTAGTCAAGATTCTTGAGTATGCCAGCCAAGTCAACCGCAGCAAGGTTATCAAGTTTTCAAAGTTCAGTGGAGCCACCACACGGAGGATAAAGCCACCTGGGAACGAGAGGAAGAATTGCTGAAGGACCACCCTCACCTATTTTCTAGCCAACCCGAATCTCGAGGGCGAGATTCATCTTAAGGGGGGTAGGTTTGTAACATCCCAAATTTTCAATTTGGAATGTTATACACTAGATCATCATTGCATATCATATTTTATTGCATGTTGGTTGATCCTAGAAATTCTACGCCACTCAAGGACCTTCGGAGAGAGTTGGGGATTTCGTTATTTTCATATTTGAGTTTTCTCAAATTTTGTAAATAGGATCATTTGATTTTATTTATTTTATCTTCAATAATTTCTATTGTCAAAATATGAGAGAGGGAATAAAATGACTCTCCCAAAATAAAAAAACATTGAGGATTTAATAAAAAATCAAATAAGATTTTATTTTGGTTTTATTCGCTATTTTATTTGAATTTAGGAAAATGCGCATTTTTCAAAATTGCATTTAGGCCCCAAATAAATGTTCATCTTGTGCGGCTTGATTTTGGAAGCTGGCGAAAATTTATTTTGGGATTTCTGGAGTCTGTTTAGTATTCCTTTTGTTTTTTTCGGAGCGTAATTATTTAAAAAAAGTCCGAACCGACCTTGGGCTGTGTTCGGCCAGGACTCCGCTTGGGCGGGGCTTTATATAGCGCAACCCCGGGCCGCCCCCAGCCCAAGTCGCGCCGCCCGCCCAAACCCTAGCCACGCCGCGCCCCAGCCGCCGCCGTCGCCGCCGCCACCGGAGCTCGCCGCCGACGAGGTTGACCCGCCGCCGTTTTTTTAGAAAACCATTGGTTTTCACTGGTGTCTTTTCAGTTTTTTTAGATTCGTTTTTTAGATAGATCGATTTTTCTTTTCTCGGTTTAGTTAATTAGCAAGCGTTCGCTCGTTCATTCATTTTGACGAACGCATTCATTGTTTAGATCCAGATAACGAACGCTCACTCATTAATCTGTTTGTCATTTTATTTTTCTCGGATTAAATCCGCGATTTTTCTGATCGCGATTTCTGATCCGATTTTTGTTCTAGTATAACTTTTCGCTCGTTTATCAGAATCAGGCGATTCAAGCGCCTGGAGTTTCATCTCAAAACCCTCTTTCCATTTAACCAACTCAAACAAGTTTTTGCCTCTATAAAATTTGACCTAGATCCAGAATAGTAAATGAAGCTTGTTTCTTTTGTCGTTTGTCTTTCATTGCTTCGTTCGATTTGATTCTTTTTGCCAACCGGAGTTTTTAAGTTGAACTTTCTGGTTAGATCTCTTATTTGAGTTTGACCTGTGCATTAGTTGAGTACTTATTGTATGCTTGTTTGTTTGCGATAGAGTACCCGGAGTGCGCCGCTTGCTACTTCGAATCGCTAGGTTTTGTGGATCATCAGCAAGGCAAGTAACACTTTGATCATACCTCCTACTATATAGTTTTTATTGCATTTAGATCAACCCTCACACCTTGCATGATTAGGATCTAGTCAAATTGTGGGTTTGGGAAGTAGATGAGGTAGTACCTATCACTTGTTTTATTATCAAACCTTTGGGAGTTACTTCTACATTTGCTTATTATGCCATGCTATGCTAGTAGACGTGGATTGGGTGAGTGTATCCATGACAGATGTGAGTTTGTTAAATTAATGGTTTATCTAAGGTGGCAACTTAAATACACATCTGGGTGGATTGAGGCACCTGGGTATTCCAGCGATTGCCTATTTTTCTTTTGGACCGCCACCCAGGCTCAAAGGGATCATGAGATTATTCATACTAGAAACTTCCGTGTGCAGCCGCAAGCTACTATGGGCTCTAGCATAGTTGACTAAGTTGTGCGAACTCTTACAGTGGTACACTAGCAGATGTAGGGGAAAGTAGGTGTAACGATCTACCCGATCGTAAGGTGCTAGCACTTCTGAAAGACCATGTCTCGGTCATCCGTTTCTCAAACGCCATGAAGTGCGAGAATCCCAACGGAGGAGACCGGGTCTTGTGGGCAAAAGTGCGCAAACCTCTGCAGAGTGTATAAACTAATCATGGTTAGCTGTATCCCCGGTTATGGACATCTTGAGTATCTAGTACTTGGATTATCATGTGAATCTCATCATGTTACTCTAATTAATTTGTTGGGTTTTTAATGATGATGTTTAATTGGGATTGAGAGGGTGTCTACACTCTCAATGTTTAACAACCACCATGATAGTTAAATAAAATTTATTCCTTTGCAGTAGGGAAAAATTGGCTTTACGCAAAACTGTAACCATAGAGCTTTCCACCAGCCAAATATGCATGTAGTATAGTCTTATTCCTTCATTGCTCTCTATGTGCTACATTGCCAGCATATTCGATGTGCTGACCCGTTTCGGGCTGCAACGTAAATGTTGCAGACTTTTTAGACGACGAGTAAGGTGTCTCTAGGTCGTGGTTCTATACTCAGTGATGCCGTTGGAGTTGATGGACTCACTTACCTTCCAAGCCTTCTGCTGTTATCGTTATTAGATGGCCTTAAGCCATATTTATTGTAATAAGTTCTCTTTTGAGGCTCGATGTAATAAGTGTGTGATTGCTACTCTGTTATAAATCCTTCAAGTATTGTGTGGTGTCAGCATTACTGATCCAGGGATGACACCGGAGCACAGAGATTGGATCATTTGAGGTCTGGTCGCTACACTATTTCTTGCCACCGACCTACTGGGATGAACCCCGCCTAACTGACTAGGACATGGACTTCGTGTGAGATGTCTACATGCACCATCACCATCTTGTCAACCTTGGAGAACCTAACAGAGTGGTCTTTCCACTCATAAACATGATGATGAAGACAGGCCGCATCAGATTTGTTGGGAAGCTTTACAAGAACCACACCCTTCATAATCGAAGGCACAACCAGGAAATTGTTGTGGTCAAGTACAACCTCGAGAACACACCTGACAACAATGCTACAGGAAAACACTAGTTTAGGACACGTGGCGACAAGGACACAGCAGCTGGATAGTTCAGCAGTAGAACTCATCATCAGGTCTTCCAGTTCACACGGCATGACTTTGAGAACTTCATCTCCACCGCGGACCTGGTTCTAATTCAAACAGAAACCATATTTTATTACTACCTCCGTTCAGAAATATAAGATGATTTTTGATATTATACTCCACATATGACTACATATGCGCATAGAAATGAGTGAACAAAGACACTAGAACATGTCTTCAAAGGCATGAGAGCAGAGGGATTACATGCAATATCCATAACACAAGTTACTGAGGCAAATATACCCTCTTAAAAGGTAGCATTGATGTTCATAAAGTACTCCCTCCGTCCCAAAATTCTTGTCTTAGATTTGTCTAGATACGGATGTATCAAATCACATTAGATACATCCGTATCTAGACAAATCTAAGACAAGAAATTTGGGATAGAGGGAGTAGTTGAAAGTAATCTATAAGAAATCAGTGTCAACCTCTCGCATGTTTTGGTCAAAAGAGGAATTTAGAACCGTCATTTGGCACACTAAAATCACATGCAAGATCACCCAGAAAGTTGTACTACCAGTACTAGTACTGCGTGTTAGATGAAAAAACACGATCAAGATCGAGAAAAAGATCATCAACAAGAGACATTACCTAGACTTGCTTAATGAGGGATCCCGGAGAGGGGGGCTTGGACAGGGCGATGGCTTTGAGCTTGTCTGCGGTAGTCTCGGCGGGGTGCTTGCGCTTCTTCGTACCATGAGCCTCGACGGTTCTAGCCAGAGCCATAGACATCACGTCGGCCGGTGCTCCGGCGTCCATCCAAGAGAGGAAGCTGAGAGAGAAGAGTGAAAGGAGGAACGAGATGAGGGAGAAGCGAAGCGAGTGGGGGTTTTCTTCAAGAGAGGAAGCTGAGAGAGAAGAGTGAAATGATGGTTGCTTCATTTGTCCAACTTACTACTGGAAAGGAGGGGGTTTTGTGATTTGACGGCTCATTGGGCATTATTGCAGCGGTTCTATCGGGGTAGTCTACCGTCACTCTACTACGGAGTAATTTAGTGCATGGCTGGTGGACCCAGGTGCTGGCTGTCCCACACGTCGGCGAAAGTGAGTAATTTAGTGCATGGCTAGAGGAGGATCCGCAAGGTAGAGCGTGTCCACTGTTTTTTTGAAGAAAAAAATGATTACAGCAAGAGTTTCCACTCTTACGACGGAGGAGTGCGAAACACGGCAACCACTTGAACATACACAGTGCTCCTACTACTAGGCATGTGCAGTGGTTCATATGCCAGTACTACACAATCTTGTTGCTAGTGTAGTAAGATATGACGATAGCAAATGATATTGTGCGCGTGTCAACTACTCCTATATGTAACATAGTACCGCTTTTTCGACTGTTCGATCGAGAATGAACGGTGAGATCAATGTTAACAGAACTAGGTCCACAGCGCACGGAGAGTACGGTGCTACAGTACTCCACAAAACATGAACCATATGAAGCACGAATAGTGTTAGGCAGGGTGTATGAAGGGTGCACGGGATGGGAGCAAAGTTCCCTTCTCGACCCACTTTTGGGTGTTTGGCAGAGTGCATGAAGGGTGCATGAAGGGTGCATGAGTCCACACTAGTAGGTTGACAAAAATACACGAAGAGGAAACAACTATATTGAGATGAGAATGCAACCAAACACACCCACACGCTTTGTGCTATAGTGACTGATCTACATCGTCTGAGTTTGATCCAACGGTCATGTTGCGCCGAGACATGGACATGCCCATGCAGAGGGCGCCTAAACACCACCGAAGTCCCTCTGCTTCTCGAGGAGCACGGCGTTGGTGATGCAGGGTGCAACTGCCCGCAGAGCCCGCTCCTGGTCGACGGGAGCCAGCTCGTCAAAGACGGCGTCCAATGGCACGAATGGATTCCGGTGATGGAGCCCTGAAAGGATTCACCCGGCAACGGCGACGGCAGCCCACAACCCCTCCTTGTCCAGCTCAGCCCCCACCATCGCGCGGAGATGGCTCAGCTCCTCGGAGATATAGGTGAAGAAGGAGACCAGGTCAGGAAGCCGCAGCTCGTTGAAGTCGACCGGGTGGTCGAACGGGTTTAGCCCGACGGCCGGCATCATCGCGCTGGCACGATGGTAGGCATCGCGCAGTCGCAACACATGCGTGGCAACTTGGTTCACCAAGTGGCTGAGGCGATCCTGGACCTCATCATGATCGGCCCGCTCGCGCTCCAGCCGGCTCCCCTGATGGCCTATCGTATCTCCCGCTTTCTGCAGCAACGCCGCCGATGCCTCGAGCATCTTTGTGGTGGACGCCTGCCGCTTTTGAAGCTCCGTGAACTCCTGCACATAACGGAGGAGCATGGCACTCCTCTCCTCCTTGAGCTCATGGAGCTCCACATCCTTGGCCTTGAGCTCCGCATCCTTGGCATGGAGCTCCTGTGTCAGGTGCCTCACCTCAGACTCCGTGATCTGCTGCGCCACCATGGCACCAGGTAGAAGCAATGGGGAGAGGAAGCAAATGGGGCGAAACGGCTGATAGGCAATGCAATCTACGGGCAGGCGGAGGGAGCGGGGAATCTTTTGGTTTTCACGATGGTAAAACACCAGTCGACGACTTCTCACATCAGGGAGCAGTGGGTTTTTACAGGTGGAGTCATCATGACTAATTGCTGCCGCGCCTGCTCCCGTCAATCAAAAAATTAAAAATCCTGTCGCGCCTGCTCCCGTCAATCAAAAAATTAAAAATCTTGCCGCACCCAAACACCAGAGCAACACCGTGGTGGATATTTAAATTTACCTGCCGGCAAGTAGATAAAAAAAAGGGGTGAAAAAACAAATGTGGCGGCGGCCTAGCTAATCGGTCGAACTAGACAAACTAGCTAGCCACCGTGCTTCACTGATGTACTTGGCGGGAAAGGTGGTCTTTCATGATTTGACAACTCATTTACTTGCTTCGGCGCTACGACCGAGGAGGACCCAGAAAACGCGCGGTAGGGCGTCCCACGTCAGGAAGAATATATGCGTGCACCACCCGGGAGGACCCCGAAACCGCGCGATAGGGTGTGCCACGTCTCGGCACGGAGGAAAAATGTGCGTGTAAAAATATATTGTATCAGACGTAGTACCTATGGTTCGACCTCGGGACCCACCCAGTCGGTCGAAAACACCCCACTAGCCACACAGCTTCATCATGCAAACATGGCACGGAGGATAGATGTGGTTAGCTCCGTCTCGACTAGCCACAACGTCTCTTGTTCTAGGCGATTCTTCTATTTTCCAAGCTTTTTTCAGTTGTAATAACACCACGGCAAGCTAGCGCCGCTCTTCGTGTGTGCCCGTGCAAAGGTTAGACGATGGAGAGAAGAGAGATTGAGATCGCAGACCTGGGACCCACCAGTAAGTGAGACAACGGTCATGCACGTGTTGACGAGGCACTCCCTCTACTGTACTCAATGCAAGTACTGTATAAAATCAAGTTATGGGACAAAGCCAACAACCGTTTGTTTTTTCAGGCTATCAACTTACGCTTTGTAGTCCAGGTTGCCAGTTCCAATCTCGTCTTTCAGATTTGTTAGTTTTAGGTCCAAATTTGATTAATGACAAGTGGGACCCCCGGGTGTTGTTCCGATATTTCAGCGTAGGATGTTTTTTTTGAACAAACACTTTGCGCAGTTAGACAAGTAACAACATGAGTGCAAGTTTACGAACAAAAATGACAGCGGCATAGAATATCACATCCACCCTGCAGCTTAGATACTATGGTGATACGAGTTTTTACACCGTTGGAAGTGAGATCCAATGGCTTGGGAGTAGTCTTTGTAATTATGCGCAATTTCCAAACTCTCCAAAGGTTTTTTTACAAATAAAACATTCAGGCCTCGTGGGTGCCGCTGCATCTTCGATCCAACGGCTCCCCGGTGCTCATATTAGGTGCTCCCCATAGCTTAATTACCCGCTACGGTGATATGAACATCTAGGTCGTATGATCAATGATCAGATGGCACATGCGTAGTACTTGTACTTTCTGCGCATTTCCGAAACTCTATCAGCCGTATATTGCAAAACATTCAAACCTCCTACTGTGGGCCGTTAGATCTTAATGAACTCGTATCACCATAGAATCTACGGTGCAGGAGCACCTCATACTCTCCCGTGCGAGAAAACATAAGGTGCTATCGCAGCTTGGATGCTACGGTGATACGAGCTTGGAGGTCGTTTGATCTGAGATCCAATGGCATCTGAGCAGTCTTTGTGCTTGTAAGCAGTGGCCGAACTCTTTTGGGGCTTTTCTGCAAAAAACCATTCGAACCACCGAGGAGGTGTTGGGTCACAAATCCAACGTCTTCAAAGAGCTTGTATCACCAAAGCATCTAAGGTGTGGTAGCACATGATATTCTTACATACAGGAGAATATGATGTCCTCCTTCATCTTAGATGCTACAGTGATACGAGCTTCGAGGTCGTTGGATATGGGATCAAAGGGCATCTAAGTAGTTTTTGTACAAATTGTGTGCAATTCTCAAACTCATCAAGGTTTCCTGCAAAAATATTAAGACACATCATGTGAGCTGCTATATCTCAGATCTACAAGCTCCAAGCAACTCATATCGGCATATAGCATCTAAGGTATGGGGCACATGATATTCTCCCGGGGAGGAGGGGTGGGGGTTGCACAACCAATTGGTGGTTGGGAGGGTGGGGACAAATATAATCTAAACAACCCTAAACAGAGCTCCACAATTTTATCTAAGGTCGAGGGGTTAACCCCCAACAATCATGGCTCCGCCTAAACACAACATTTGCATGTACTGTAGTACTAGACTTAATATTCATGTTTCAGTTTCATGTTCATTTTAAATATTGAACTGAGGACCATGGATGTCTTACATTTTACTCCCTTCGTTCCTAAATATTAGTTTTTTTAGAGGCTTCAAATGGACTGGCACATACGGACGTATATAGACATATTTTAGAGTCTAGTTTCACTCATTTTGCTCCGTATGTAGTCACTTGTTGAACTCTCTAAAAGACTAATATTTAGGAATAGAAGGAGTATTTTTGAATTCGTGTCATACATGCATGGTTTGGAAAAATAGATGCACTATACTTATTGGATTGTTGTTGTGTTCGTGCATGTGTGTCTGTGTGTGTGTGTGTGTGTGTGTGTGTGTGGTCATATGCTTGATACATACAAAGTTTTCTCACCTCCATATTGTTCATCTTTTAAATTCGAATTTGCATTGGAAAACTTACTAGGGATACCATGAAATGTGAAATCCACGTTGAGATCACTATATCACAAACTCACTCTAATTCAACAACTCATCATAAATCAATTACCACGTTGAGATTAGTATTTGCAAGGAAAATACGGGTATTGTAATACACATAGATTCATTCAGAAATTTAAAAGGTTCCTTTCATATTCTCGAATGGTAGGACCCAATGGCGTACCATCTAGACCTTGGCTCGTGTTGATCCTAAAAAAACCGGGCTCGTGTCCTTCGGTGGCGTGTGTGGTACGCACATTAGGCAACCCCAACCAGTCGAGCCTCAGCGTTTCGAGTCGAAATATCTGGCGGCCAGAATTCTAGCCCTAGGAAATTCCCCTCATGTCCCCGGTCCATAATGACTACCGATGAACAACGGAGGGATGCTTTAGTAACTAGACAATGTTACCTACCGTGCCGAGAACGGTTCAATTCCCTCGGTCGCCGCTCATCAAGGTCACCCGTCAACTGCATTGCCTAGTACTACTACTACACCAGGATGAGCACAGAATTGAGCCCGTTTGTTCGTGCCTAGTACTTGAGTTAATATATCAGGCAATGCACAGATACGGAGGGATTATCCTTTTAGTCTGCATATATAACTTGTCTGAAGTCTAACTAAGCAAAATGTTTGACCAAATCCTTTCTTAAGAAATACAACATGACAGATGTATGGCTTGAAAATTTATTGCATGATGGAGGTTATGATATTGTTTCGAATCCTGGATCTTAAATTTCAGAAAATCCAAAAGTGAGCATAAATTCTTGAAACTAAGCATGGTCACGTGATATGGCACAAATATTACTTCGTAAGTTTTTTCTTCAATTTGAGACAAGCTGCTTATGACAAGTTGCACAAATGAAGAGCCAAGGTATTTTGGAACAAAGACCTGTCACGTTAAGGCGAACGCTTTCACTATTGAAACCGTGGGTGTTTACGTGCCGCCACGAGTCCCCGCTTCTCATCGGAAGGTGTCGTCCGAGCAAGTGTGTGAGTCGACAGGAGGCGTGCGAGCAGACCGCTGCGCCGACTGTCAGGGAGGCGTGCAAGAAGACCGCTGTGTAGGATCACCGGGAGGCGAGCCCTTTGACCAGGCTCCGCCGCCCACCGTCGTCCCAACTGCCCCCACTTTTAATGTCATCGGCGCTGCAGTTTAAAATCAACCCTGCACTACCCGGTATCGCTACAATCCTCTCTCTTCCTCTCCGATTCTCCTGTCGTCTACCTCCAACTAGCCTGACCTAAACGTACGCCATGCCGCATCACGATGGTCTGCCTTAGTGTTCTAGTTTCCTGAGGAAGACACCCAGCCGGAGTCTCAAGAACATAAGGCGCTTTGGGACGAGCTTGAGCTGGCCTTACGGGAAGACGTCGTGCCCGTCCCCGCTCCCGTTTCGGCTCCCGTCATCCCGACTGCGCGAGCACCCATCCCCGTGGCATTGATGGGCTAGGAGCCGCACATTGTCGCCGAGCTTGATCCCACGGGGTTCCACGAGGTCCCCGCCGACTTTCACGCGCCCGTGCACCTGCCAACGCATGCGCCTGCGCGTGCACTGACGCGCACGCCCGTGCTGGTGCCCGTGCACCTGCCAGCGCATGCGTCTATGCTTGCACTGATGTGCGCGCCCGTGCCGGTGCCCGTGCACACGAATGTCTCCGGCGCGCCGTTGACAGCGCCTGTCCCCGCGTGGGTGCCAGTGCCTCCCTCAGCGGCATGGATGGCTGCCGTCGACCGCTTCCTTGCACCAACGCCAGTCGTCTCCTCCCGCCAGTTGACTCACTCTGAAGTCCAGAACATTTTGGCCTTCCTTGAAGCTAGGCCAACGTCCAGGAGTACGCCAACAACGGCGCAAGACGCCGCCCTCGCTGTCGATCAGTGGCCCGGCGACACACAGAGCACGGCAGAGGAGCCGCTTCCCACCGCGAGACGCCCCCGCCGCCGCCATGTAATCTAAATTTGCCATGAAAAACGTTCGGATTGCCATGCTTAAAATTTGAACGTTTATCATTTCCGTTTATTTTATATCGATTGTCGTATAATTTAAAGTTGGAGTCAGATTGAACAAAATGTATGGTTTGATCGATTGAATGTTCTGCTAGAGCTGTATCAAATTAAACATAAAACGTCATCAAGCCACATGTATTCCTTGTCATCCAACGACCTAGACTGCTTCAATGTCGAGCGCTCAACACGTTTAGCGTGCAGTTAATTTCATGTCAAAAATAGTGCTAATCACATGACAACACACAAATAATATCCTAGTAGTTAATATCCGCATGCACTTAATATACTTCCAAATTAACGTGCATTGCACGTACACACTGACTAGTGCTGCTAGTACGTGAAACTGGTGTCGTGACTTGTGAACGCGTCCAGATATGGTCAACGGCAACATCGCCTACGAGTTCTTCATGTTTGCCCGTGCATCTAAGCGCAGAAGGGGAGGAGAGAGAGAGAGCACACATGGAACCCACCAGTAAGTGAAGGCGAATAGTACTAAAAATAATATTACATGTTATCCATTAATTAGGCTGTGGTAATATAAAAACATTATGTGAACAAAGGGGGTACAACAAACATTGCTATTCTACGTATGTTGCCTATTGACGTGCGGCTTGAAGGCCCGGTCGCATGTTCGATCCTCGTCCTTTATTTTTTAATTTGTATATGGGTCCAAATTTGTTTCATGACATGTGGGCCCCTTAGTGTGTAGTTTGTAGCACTTTAATTTGTGGGTCGAAATTTGTCCCATTCCAAGTGGACTATCGGTGTGTAGTTTTGTAGCTTATTTATAATAATTAAAGAGAACAACATAGTTTTTTCAATAATACCATGGTGCGATGTTGAAGGCGAGAAAGGATGTGTGAGAGAGCGATGACCGAGCCAGAGCGAAATCAACTAGGGGAGTTGCACGGGTTGCAACGGTGTTTCGAGTAGTTGTGGGCCGAATGCTACGAAAATATAATCTAAACCCACCGGAATAAATGCCTACACAAATTAATCCAAGGTTGGAGTGCCCCTCGCAATGTAAATAGCTCCGGCTTTGCGAGGGATGGAGTGGTAGTAGCTTCAACGCGTGGAAGATACGGTGTGAGAAAGCAAAGTCAATTGAGAGACATATAGATAGAGAGACAAAGTGAGTGTGGTCCGACATTCATTGAACAAATATATATGCTCTAGAGAGATATTGTCTGATTGAGCTTTTTGGCAAGGGTGAGGGCTGTAAGATAGAGCTTGAGAGATGATCCAGTCACAGACGTGTAGATATATTTTGTGTGTGGGAGGAAGCAAGGTCAACCGATCACATAGGGTCGCCATGCGATCGAAAGAGTGAGACGGGTTGGAGAGAGTGACCTAGATAGACAATGTGCGTGAGAGAGTATACAATGTGAATAGGTCGAATTGTGCTCAAACATGGTGATATATCGTTTTGTCCGAGAAAGAACGAGGTCAATCGAGACATATGGAGAGAGAGAGAGAGGGCGAGAGATTGAGTGAGCATGGCCCACCATGAGGTCGAAAGAGTGGCGGCGGCTTGGATGGACTGACCTAGATAGACAATCTGCATGAGAGAGTATAGAGTGTGTCGACCGAGGCCCGAACAGGGAGATATATCATTTGCGTGTGAAAGAAAATGAGGTTAAACGAGACTCAGATAAAGATAGCGAGATTGAGCGAGTGTGACCCGCCGTGCGGAAGAAAGAGTGAGACAGTCTCGAGGGAGTGACCTAGATATACAACGTGCGTGCATGCGCATGAGAGGTTGGGGCTAGATAGGCAATGCATGTATTTAGCGCGAGAGGGTGAGAGGGAGAGGGGGAGAGAGAGAGCTCGGCATGGGGTGCAATGGCGGGTGTGTGAGGTAAATACATTTGGTAACAGAGTGGAAAAGGGGGTTGTGTAGTTGAGAGACTTAGAGATCGAAACATGGAGAGAAAGAATGAACGTGTGTTGGAAACCGATAGCTTCCTAAGGTGGTTTGGAGAGGAAGATTGACCGATACAGGAAGTATGTAGCGTTTGTGCGGGGGGGGGGGGCTAAAAACAACATTTGAATGTACATAGTACGAGACTTAATATTGATGTTTCAATTCGGTGTACATTGTAAGATTTGAACCGAGGACCAGGCATAAAAGTAATTATTTCGAATTCATGCCATACTAAGTTTCAAAAAGTTGACATTGACTCAGTTTGTTGTGCTATTTTGTAGGTCATATGTTTGAATCCATCCAAAAGTTTTCTCACTACCATGGTGTTCATCATATACATATGAATTTGTATTAAAAAAGTAGCGTGGATACAGTGAAATGCGAAATCCACGTTAGAATTGGAGATCGCTACGTGACACACACTCTAATTCAAATAACTAACTATGTGACACACACTCTAATTCAAATAACTATTTATGTGACACACACTCTATCCACGTTAGCATGGGTACCATTTCGATTTTTTTTAAATAACTCCTCATTAATTAATTTATAGTACTCCCTCTGTTCACTTTTATAAGACCTTGAAGACATTTTAGACAATGTGCAAAATAGTTCATTTTAAGTTGTCTGAAATGACTTACAAAAGTGAACAGATGGAGTATCTCGTCTCGAATGACTAATTATTGCAAGGAAAACACGGGCATGGTAATACATACAGATTCGTTTGCAAATGAAAGAAGATTCGTTTGCATTCCCAAATGTAGGCGCACCAGGCAGACCAGGATCGTGTCGGGGTGGACGCTGCTTCGGTGCCTTAAAGGCAACTGCTTTTGGGTCACTGACATGTGGGCCAGCCACCTGTTGGTCCCACATGTCATGGACACAAAGGCAGGTGCCTTAAGGCACCAAAGCATAGTCCTGTCGGGGTGGTCGCGTGTGTCGGACGGACGCGTAGCACCCAGCTACCCACCCCCCTCCCCCCCAAAAAAAAGGACGACGACAATATAAGTTCGCGCTTCCACGTTTCGGATTGAAATATCTGGTGGCCCCAATTCCAGCCCTGTAAAATCTCTCTTCTCCACCGTCCCCTTCCGCGCCCAGATTGCTCAAATCCCTAATTCGCCGCCAACCTTCAAATCGCCCTCGTCTCTTCTCTTTCCCCACCATTCCCCACCTTTGTGTTGGACGACGACGATGAAGACGACAGTCGCGCTTCACCACCGCACCGGAGCTACCTCATCTACGCCCTCGTCCACCGCACCGGGTTGTCCACCGACAATGTTGGCCGCCGCAACCGACGTGCCTCACAGACACCGAGTTCCACCGCATCAGGTGCGCTTCACCGACGCCGTCTCCCAGCTCACCGGGGCTACTTCACCGAGTACATCGTCGCACCTCAGCCCCCCGAGGCCGTTGGGGCTTCACCAACGGTCTCGTCCGCCGCATCGTAGCACTCCGCTGCCACTCAAGATCTGCATCCGTGTGCGGCCAGCCAACGCCAGCACATCACCCTCAACGGCTCTAAAGTGACCCGCACTCTAGCTAGGCGATCATGCCCAAACGCCGGCCCGAACTAGGTATCCACACATCACTCCCTTGTGCACTATTCCGACGATGTTTGGATATCCTTTCACTGCTCTCTTAGCTTACACGCCTATGCAACTCTGACTTTAACTCTTATTTCTTCTGGAGATATCATCTAAAACAAGCAAATCCATTTTTAGCGGAGCATGACAGCGCTACGGGATCTGGTACACATCCTGCACACCCGTATAACCTTGTAAGTATCTGTCCTCCGGTACAACATCAAGGTCGATTCCTCTTATTTGATCAACCATTCGCCGTGTCAAAAATGCAGAGGGGGATGCAAGGAGCACAAGGCATGCACATCCAAGCAAGTGGTAACATGGACTTGTACATGGAACATCCCAAGCGCAAGCAAAGCTGCAGTGAGCCTGTAGAACGAGCTAGCGTAAGTCCCTGCATTTCATTTAATTCGTACTAGCATTCGTGTATGATTTGTGTGCAGTGGTTGATCCACGAATTCAAGTTACCAGGGGTGAACATTTAACTTAAACAATACAAAGCCACTTGCACTTCGGAAATCAACATAACTTGAGAAATGTGAAGCTACATGCACTTTGAAAACCAACTAATGATCCAAAGTAGTTTAGATTATAAACACTAAATGATGCAAGCACCAAAAAACACAAAATGCAACATGGTGTACAAGGACTACAAACATGGTCTGTACCTGCTTGAATTATTCGTTCTCTGGCTGAAAATATCGAAGTGTAATTGCACGTATAACCAGTGCACAAACTGCATATCAATATATCTATCCTGCACAAGTATGCCAATAGTTTCAAACAACAGATTAGAAAAGTATTTATGCTATGTTGTCATGATACGGGGACTTTCTGGTAGATGGCCTCGACGTTTCCTCAAGCTACAAAAATGCACTATAATTTGCTTGTCATCAATGCTTGCAAATATCTGTCTCTCTCAACATAGTAGATCATCATTAGACACTAAATCCTTCAATGAGCTTGCAAAATGCTTGCATTAGATCCCTCATTAGACACTATATGTTCATCACCAGGAGCATGTAAAATGTTTGCATCAAATCCTTCATTAGCAGTCTGTTCATTAGACACTTCAGGCTCAAGAACAACATGAGCTTGTATGTTTGCACCGGAAACTTGATTAGATACATCAGATTCAGTCAGTTCAGTATTGATTGGGGGAGTTATAAATAAGTAGAAATTTGTTTTATTTTCTCATAGATTCCCTACATACAAGCAGTTTTACAACACCACCAGGTTTAACTATTGGCTAGAAATTGAAGAGTTGAATTAGATATAATCAGGGATGTGATGTACCTGCTCGTTGCGCATGCTACTCTTGCAAGCTGCGACTGTCCGTTTACGCAAGCTCGATGCCATGCCCGTGCTGCCGCCGCTGCCTCCCATGTAGGCTACACCCAGGGTTGGATCTTCATCTTCTTGTCCTTCCGTTCGCTTGAAGCCCGGCAACCGCCCTCCAACGAGGACGCGAGGAAGTGCTGTGTCGGTCTATCCAGCGGCAGCTAGGTTAGGAGCGAACCAGACTGGAGGCTGGAGCGAATGAATTGGGAATTTTCCTGCTGTCGATCGATATGGGAGGCGCTCGTTTGGGCCATGAGCCTGCTATAGGGCCTGCCTTGCACTTATGTTATTGGCCCATCCAAATTGAAACATTTTTCTTCATTTTTTACATTGCCTGCTTGTGCGTTGGGACGAACAAAAGTAGCATGGGCCAACCTGGACGACTCAAACTAGGTGCACACTTTCCAGCCACCTGAGGTGGCCGCCCATACCAGCCCCTATGGTGGCGTCGCCCCTTTTTTGCGTGTATGATTGGATAGTGAAAAATATTCCAGTGGCGCTTTTGATTTACCCACAGAATGGTTGAATTGCTTGTTTCTATGAACTGAGTTCACCAATAATGTGAAGGATGACAGTCTTTTCATCCTATTGTAGATTGCTTAGATCTCGATATGCCAAAAGTAATCGCATGAAATATACAGTAAAAGCCAGTGTGATGTGTTTGGATACAACTAGTCTGACTACACGTCCTCATATAACATATCAAGGACGCATCAACTTACCAGATTAACCATTCGACTTACCCATGCAGTGTGGGAAGAAAGAAGTATTGGGACTGTGTATCCAAGCAATTGATGCCATGGACTCCTTCCTACAACCTTGTAAGCGAAAAAGAAGTTACAGTGTGCCTGTACAAAGAATTAGCGTAAGTTCAGTTACCTGCTTCTCGGAATTTTAGTTAGCCACTTATTGCAAAATTGTTGAATTACGTTGCTTGGCTTAATTTAGTTTCCTACTGATTACATAATGGCACAGTCGTTAATCATATTGTAGACTGCGCCTATCTATGTGTTTGATACTTACTGTTAAGAATTACCTGTTTGCCTTAACTTAAATATCTACTGGTTTATTTAACTGCTTTGCTGCTGTAACAGCGGGGTACAATGATGTTAATAACTACTTTTCAGCATCCAATTGAAACTCTTTAATTCCTTGTTTATTTAACTGTTTTGCTGTTATAACTCCCAGTTGAGATGTTTGCTGACTTCAACTTTTCTGAATCCAATCGGAACTTTAATGGCAAAATAGGTTAGCCCAAGATCAAAGAGCGAGGTCCCCATGGACGTTGCATCATCCCACAGCAGTGGCACCGGCCCAATCATGCATTATGAATTGCCAACTGTTGATGCTCTAGAGGCTAAACTAGTGGTAGAAAGAGATTCTACTTCTACACTTAGAGATGAAGTTGACATGTTGAGGAAGCAAACAACACAATCACAAGCAGTACTCAAGACAACCATTAAATATTTGGTGGATTTCAAAACGAAGCAAGCTGAGACTGACCAGATTGTTAAGGTCCTGAAGGAAAAAAGGAAATTAAATTCCTACTTGGTAAATCATAGGTGAAATGTTATTTCCATAGTTGAATAACCTTTGTGTTGTCTGTTCATGTAATCAATCAAACCATTTTTTAGAGATCATGTAATAATTGTTTTTTGTTTTTTTTTGTTTGTAATTTTATTTGAGCACAAGTCTGTATTAATTGATAAGACTCGGAGACATTTCATTTGGATTGCTGTGCCAGACCTACAAATATGCCAATCGGGCTGAATGTGCATTCAGCAATAGTAGTAGTATAGATGGACCATAAGTGGCACGCATCGGAAAAGGCCAAGATGCTGGCTAAAAAAAGGATGCTGTTGTAGCCAAAAAAAGTACAGCGGCCTGGCTTATGTATGTTAGTTGATATTATTGATCCATATACTCTATAAGTGTTTATATGTTTGTTAGTTTTGTACATTCTTGGTTGATTGACTCGGTATTTGAATCTTGATACATCGCTTGTGTACATATCTAAATGGGAGTACACATTATGCTGCGTGTGACATTTGAGTTAGACATGAAGTGTTCCAAATATTCGAATTCACCTTAAACCGGATTCTAGTTTCTGAATTTGAGTATCGACATTTGTGAACCATATTCATATATGACAGTGGAATACATCTTTGTCGTCCTTTTGAAGATATATAAAAACACATAGAATGATTTATAAAGATTCATATAGGAATACAAAATGGATTCGAATTTAGTTGCCAGGGTAAACGTGGATGCTTATTGTCCCAAAATTCAAAAGAAGTAGCAAAATGTCCACTCCCACGTTGGCTGCCCGAAGCCAAGTGTTTGGGAGATGGAAATTACTGTCTACCCATTACACGGACAATCCATTGGCCCGATTTCCACTGCTCTAAATAGGGGTAGGTTAGTAACTTCAATTAGACGTGACACGACCGCCTCTGAGCCCATTCCGACATGGTGGGCGGCAAACATGGGCGGCAAAACTCATTTGATTCAAGCTCGTCCGAAAGACCTCTGTTTCTCCCTCCATTCCCCATTCATACACGGTGGGCGGCAAAACAAACTCGACTCGGCCGAAATTGATGTAGGCAAATATTTTCAATAGGGGCAGTTTGTAACTTCACTCAAACGTGACACAACCGCCTTACCTGTCAGTCCCGTTCATACACCGTGGGCGCCAACCACCCTCTCATCGCCCAAAATCGCTCTGGGCAAATATTGGCGAGATGCGAGATTACCGTCCTATCCCCAATCGACGAGACGTCCAAATTTTAAGAACGGGCTAAGTTCGTAACTTTCCCATATTTCAGACAGGCACGTCCCAAAAACATGGTTCCCCGTACCTCTCCCTCCATTTTCCCATTCATACACCATCCGCGCTAGAACACCCCATCCCCACACCAGCCTTCGTCCGCCACCCCATCCATCGCCGCCGTCCTCCACCACATCCATCTCCACCGTCCTCCACCATGCCGGAGCGCCTACCAAGACCGCGTCATCCACTGCTAGAGATGGACGTTTCTCATCCATAGTGACGGACCAATAGTCTTGCATCGCGTCCTCTCGCTTCATCGACGCCGTCGTCCTCTTTGCCGGGGCCGCTCACACGACCTTCTCTTCCACCACAACGGGACTTATCCCCTGATGCACCCGTCTACCGTCGCAGATTTGCTTCAACGCCACCGACAGCCATCGCACCCCCGATGCCTACATGCTGTCGCAAGAGAGGTGGTACTTCATATCTCCTCAACTTTTTGATCTCAACCAGAAAATAGATCTTAACTTGGTTACTCTACTTTCTTTTCAGCTCTTAGAATTTAGTTCTTAGTTCGAAGCAAACAATGGATGCTAAATATCATTTCTCCGGTTTGCAGCTTCAAATCTGCCATGGCACAGCCATAATACGGTTTAATTGATCATGCTTAGGGTTTAATTGATCATGTTGGTTCCGTGGTGGTTTCTTTAATAGAAATCGGAGGGGAAACCCTCTTTTGCTAAAAAATATGCTTAGAGTTTCCCCCTTTTATGATCACTATACGATCATAATACGTGCTTCGTGTCATAATAACACTGCTCCACCCATCAAGCTAAACAAGCTTAGTTGTTCAAATACGAATCTGATATTATTAAAACAGAGTTGTTTAATTGGTCTGCTAAATGTTTCTAAATTAGTTCCGAAAATGCATGTTCACAGCTCGGCTGTGTATCTCTATAGGGTGCCCACGGTCGGCCGGCCCACCCTGGGATTTTGGGTCATCCCAGGCCCCGATTCCCCTCTGTTCTGCTGCGCGCTTCCGATCTCTAATCGCCCCCAGCCGCCTGCCTCGCCGGTGACTTGCCGTCCCCGGACGGCATGACTCTAGGAGGAGATGACAGACTAACAGGAGGCCAGGAGCCGCTCGCCCAACAGCGTCACCGCTGCCCGGGCGCGCCGCCGTGCCTACCTTCCCAGTCCGTTTAGGGCTCAGCCGTGCAGCACCCACCAAGCCTACCTGATTTATCCTGAGATACGTCCTCAACACTCAGCAGCCACTCCTCATCACCCATTTTCTAATTGATTCATTACTCATTAGGCAGGATTGTCATTAGGGTTTGTTGTGTGCTCAATGCTACCTACACTTAATGGTTCAGATGTATTTCGGTAATCTTTAGTACCTCTAAAGTTCACAGGGTTTTCAAAATTCCGGCCCTCGGAATAGAAACTAGTCATTTTGGATTGTTGGTCGTAGTGACATTGACCCAGATTACTACTGCAAGCCAGGTTTGTTGACAATTTTACTTGTCTTTCTTACTCATTCGATATAATATCCGATTATTCACGTTGATTAGTTGCAAACAATAAGTGCTAGACAAACTTCTTCATTCAGATTTTGGACGGTCTCTTACTGCAGTTACAATTATGCATACTTGTCCTAGTAAGCTCACAAGTAAATGATTGATTCACTACATCTATGCTTGCCTTGTCATATTTGTTGTCAATATTCTTTTAGGGTGGACCACCCTGTTTCTAAATACTGGAACCGTAGACATGAGTGAATAGTATTTCTCTATGTGATCTCTTCCATCATGTGTGGGTAATGAACACTGCATTGTATAGAAAGAAAGTGTCATTTCCAGCTTTTACATAGGTTTCGATCTTTTACATGGAATACAATCTGCCTACTTGCTTTGTGTCGCACTACCAACACTCCACCCTTGAAGCTAAACATTACGCCACTCATAATTGCTTAGTTTATTTGTTCAAATACGAATTTCATATGATTCTAATGTTCCTACTTCAGTTTTGAAATGTGTGCCTACCTGTTATAGAGACATAAGGGGTTTGTATTTCTGTGTGTGGTCTGGTCAGCACGGTTGGGGAGGTGAACTTTGCATATGCAGGGGTTTATAGGGAGACACTCTCTGAGTTGAATCCGCAATGCATTCCATAGATAATCTGACTACTTTTTATGTTTTCATAAATCTCATATTCTGAACAACATCATAATGATTATGAGCTTGCACGCATGAAAAGAATAAAGCAGAGCAATGCCATGGCTGTCAAACTTGGCATTAAGGGACTGAAATCAAGTCTAGATGCAATGCAATGCAAACGCTCTCCACCTACAGATTCATGCTCAGAATATGATCCTAACAGTGATTCTGGGCTAGAGGGAGACCTAACTCAATGTAGCTCCCTAGTGGAGGAGTTAGATGAAGATGCCCTATCTTATTCACCCATCAAGGTACTTGCTCTAACTTTCCAATGTTACATTGCTCACACATATCTTGCAACTGATGCTTTGCATTGCTTCTACTTTGTTGAACTGCCATTAGCTTAGTTTACTCATCATGTATGTGAATACGCCCTGCCTATCCATTTTCAGTACATATTCCATCTGTCATCATACCATATTTATCCATTCAAATGATGTTCTTGTGTATCAGACGTTCAAAAGGAAGAGGGCAATTGCTGATCGTGGAGGAGCACAAGCAAAGTATTTGGAAAAGGTAGTGGCACCTGATAAATCAAATAGCCCATTAGGTGTAGTTGCAATATCACCTGACCCACAAAATACCCCAACTTTAGCAGACTCTAGCCCTACTACACTGGTCATTTCTGATGCCCCAACTCAGCAGACCCCAACCGCAGCAAACAGTATGATTATGCCAGTTGACATAGCACCAGTTGTACGATGCAAAACCCCCATTCCAGCAAAGAGTACACCAAATCCAGTTGCCAAATCCCATTTCGAATCAGAGAGAGCCCCAATTTCAGCAAATAGGACCCCTGTTCCATTTCTTCCCAGTTTAGAAGATGAAGCTTATATTGTTGTCAGGAACTTTGTGCGCATCTTTCCTTCATGGAAAGATTATACCGCAGACACAGAACAATTTCCAGTCTTCCTCCGCAACTTACGCGTAAGTAATGTACTAATGTTATTCATGGTCATTACTGCATATGTTTCTGCTGACAGAAGACACAAGATTTCATTCTTTTAAATAGGCGAGGAGCAAACTGGATTGTGATGACGAGCAAGGGTTGGTTGCGCTTTTCAAGCACTCATTGATGAAGTATCGTTCCTACCTGAGGCAAGCACACTTCAATGGCAAGCCTCTGAACGAAATTTCTGTAAAGTCTCTGGTGCTACATTTATCCGACGGTGACTGGAATAATCTTGTTACACATTGGTCTCAGCTGCAGTGTAAGGTACTGTCAATGATATCACATCACAATTTGAACTACATTTCTGCATTTGCCTTAATGTCTCACTTGTACGAAAACTGTTAGCAGAAGAACATTCGTTCTCAAGGGACCACAGAATCTCGCAACTATACTGCGCACTGCATTGCTCTTGTGAGTACCTCTTGCCCTGTATGACCATACTTACTTTCATAGTTGTTTGATTATATAGCATCACTGCACATGTTAGCCTCATAATCGTCCATTTGGTGGACATTATAAGATCTGTATGGACTCTTACATAAATTTAGAATCAACCCAATGCTTTTGAAGAGGTTTAGCTCTGTAGTCCTCTTGTAAGGACTGAACGTGGTCTATCACTATACTTACATTAATAACTACTCCCTCCGTCCCATAATATAAGAACATTTTGTATAGTACACTAGTGTTCAAAACACTCTTGTATTATGGGAAGAGGGATTGGTTCATTTTGTAGCATTCTGCATCTTATCTCCCTCGCCCACCATTTACTAAAAAAGATCAGATCTATATTTAATCTTACCAACAAGTAGAATACACAGACAATGCCAGTGCAGAAGTGTAGCCCATTGCTCTTGTCAGTATATTTTGTCCTGTAACGCTTGTACTTCCAGGGATTGGTAGTTGATTATGTAGCATCAATCTGCATCTTATCTTCATTATCCTCTATCCCTTCCAGTATTATCATATCTATAATTACTCTCTATAAAATGTAGAGTACAGGCAATGCTTATGAAGAAGATTCTGTGCTGAAATTCTTGAGTTATCCTTCCCTTGACATGGAGAAGGGCATTATAAAGCCGGTGTTAACTGTTAATGTAAGTCAGTCCTTCTAAAGCCTTTATCCTCAATTGCTATTTAATTTTCTCATAGTCCCTATCGTTTACTGCTGTTTAGTTTGCTGTTTCTACCAAAATGCATGTTCGTAAGAACCGTAAGTTCTAAGTTTTACTTGTAAAACCAAATTCCTTATTCATACATGCACATTACTTAATACTCCCTATATGTATGCTTGTTTTTGTGGATCTATAATCCATTGTGTGGTGAAGCATCCCACGTTTGCACCTTGTCATCTCCTATTTTATCTTACTGATGTGGCTGATGATATGAACAACATGCCATGCACATTATCCAAAATAGATACAATGATTTTCTTTGCCCTTCATCTATGCTTGTTATGTTGACATGGTAATCCAGTAGTGTGGTGAAGCTCCCCGCATTATGAACAATACCAAATTATGCTATTGATATTTTGAACTTACTCTTTATTTTCTAATTTGAAATTGGATAGAACTGACAGAACAGTTATCATCTTTGTTTATACATGTGCAAAACATGTCATCTCTCTACTTTGTTTCAGGGTGATATGCCTGATGGCATGCACAAGTCTGCTGAAGGCTGTGAGACAAACCCAACATATATTGTAGCAAAGAAGGCAAAACATCTTGAAGATAGCGAGACAACCCCAAAGTCTTGTCTTGATGCAGTGTTCAAGTTACTTGATACTAATAGTCACACAAGCTCACATAATTCGTTGTCTGAATCAGTTCGACTTCTTTAGTCCCAAGTTCTAGCAGAAAGGCATTCTGCAACTCAACTTCGACTTGAAGTCCTATCTCTAAGAAAGATTGCAGAGAACACCAATGAGAACCTCATCGCTAAACAGCTACACCTAGAAGATATGACCGACATGCTAGGCCGGTCTCACAGCCTTGCTCAGCAGCTTGCGCAGCAATTCCCCCGCAAGGCTAACCTTTCTTGAACTGTCTTGGAAGTGGTCTCGGTTCATTATTATTTTGTTACGCTGCAATGGTGCCCAGTTTTTGTAATCTGCTTCTTCGTTGCGCTTTATGATCACTGGTGGCGAACTTCGATGCCCAATGGATGTAATATACCTTAAATCCTTTATTGTATAGTGTAGGTTTATTCTTAGTTACTATGTCATAATTTCTTTATTGTATAGAGTAGGTTTGTTCTTAATTCCTACTAGTTACTGCCATCATTCGCTATCTGAAAAAAAATCAGATGTAGTCGACCGGACCGAAACATTCGACTGTAACGGGCCAGGTTTTTAGCGGGCCACAATTGGACCGGCCTGCGTCTTTCTTGGGCCAGAATGATTGGGGCCTTCACACTTGCGCCAGGCCCAAACTTACACCGGCCTATATTTTAGTTGGGCCATTTATCGACCCGGCGCTTAGTTTGGCCCAGGTAGCGTTGGGCCATTAACAGTCTGAGTATTGTACTGGCCTGTTACGGCCGAGATGAAACCACGGGCCTTTAGCAGGCCAAAATGCATGTTGGGCCTCAATTTTCACTAGTCGTCGACGGGCCTTCAGCAGGCCGAAATGTAGACCGGGTCGTTTTGGGCCCAGTTAGCTCACGGGCTGTTACCAGGCCGAAACATATCTCGGGCCTTAGTTGGCCCATTGATATCATGGGCCTTTAAGAGGCCGAAATCTTAGCACAGGCATCAACGGGCCGAATTACGCGACAGGCCTTTAATAGGACCAAAGTCATGTTGGGCTTAACTGTTGCCACCTTTAGCACGGGCCGTTAGTGGGCCCGATGTCCCGTCGGACCATATATGGCCCATGGGCAGCACGGGCCATTCCTAGGCCAAAAGTCACACCGGGCTGAAATGGGCCCATGTCTACATCAGGTCTCTAACAGGCCGAAAGTCACTGGGCTGTAGTTGGGCCCAAATATTCAGCGAACAATTAACGGGCAAGATCTGGCTTCGGGCCGCAAATGGGCCCAAATATTGGGTGAACAATTAACGGGCCAGATCTGGCTTCGGGCTATAAATGGGCCCAAATATTGGGCGAACAATTAACGGGCCAGATCTGGCTTCGGGCCGTAAATGGGCCTTTATTAAGCAGTCCGTTATTGGGCTGGCCCACTAGTACCTGATTAAGTTCTATGGGCCTTTGACTGGGTCAGCCTTTTTAACCTATATGGGCCTCTGTTGGGCCCAGCCACGTGTCGACGTATCATAGGCATGTCTCCTCCAATGGACGGGTGACATCTGGCCCACTGACGAGCTGACAGGTGTTCCCTTCGGTCAATCGGAATTTTACACGTGGAAATTTCCCATTGGTCAGGGCTGTTAACGGGTTATCGGATCCAAAATCTGACCCGATAGCTTAACGGCGTTCCGTTACGGTGGATGCCACGTGTCGATCACCCTTGACGAAAGCACTTCTGTGACGCGCGATTTATCGTCATGGAAGTGGACACTCCCGTGATGATAATTTTGGTAATGTCATGGAACACTTCTACGACAGCACAGGTTTGACTATCTTGATTCTGTCATAAAATCGTCATGGATGTACATGCATGACAAAAAACGCGACCTACTGTGACAAACACGTATCATCACGGAAGTGTATTTTTTTTGTAGTGCAAGTATACTGAAACGATTCTGCATCTACTACTATTACTCCACACATCGACCGCTAGAGTATTAAGTTCATAAGAACAGAGTAATGCTTTAAGTAAGATGACATGATGTAGAGGGATAAACTCATGCAATATGATATAAACCCCATCTTTTTATCCTCGATGGCAACAATATAATACGTGTCGGTTCCCTTTCTATCACTGAGATCGAGCACCGCAAGATTGAACCTAAATCTAAGCACTTCTCCCATTGCACGAAAGATCAATCTAGTAGGCCAAACCAAACTGATAATTCGAAGAGACTTGCAAAGATAAACCAATCATATATAAAAGAATTCAGAGGAGAATCAAATATTGTTCATAGAGAATCTGGATCATAAACCCACAATTCATCGGATCTCGACAAACACACCGCAAAAGAAGATTACATCGAATAGATATCCAAGAAGATCGAGGAGAACTTTTTATTGAGATCCAAAGAGAGAGAAGAAGCCATCTAGCTAATAACTATGGACCCGAAGGTCTAAAGTAAACTACTCACACATCACCCGAGAGGCCATGGAGTTGATGTAGAGCCCTCTGTGATCAATGCCCCCTCCGGTGGAGCTCTAGAAAAGGCCCTGAGATGGGATCTCTTAGGTACAGAAGGTTGCGGCAGTGGAATTAGGTTTTCGTGGTGCTCCTGGATGTTTGGTGGGTACGTGGATATATATAGGAGGAAGAAGTATGTCGGTGGACCAACGAGGGGCCCACGAGGGTGGAGGGTGCGCCTAGGGGGGTAGGCGCGCCCCCCTGCCTCATGCCCTCCTCAATCGTTTCTTGATGCACACACCAAGTCTCCTGGATCACGTTTGTTGAGAAAATCACGTTCCCGAAGGTTTCATTCCGTTTGGACTCCGTTTGATATTCCTTTTCGTCGAAACCCTAAAATAGGCAAAAAAACAACAATTTGGGCTGGGCCTCCGGTTAGTAGGTTAGTCCCAAAAATGATATAAAAGTGTAAAATAAAGCCCATTAAGATCCAAAATAGATAATATAATAGCATGGAGCAATCAAAAATTATAGATACGTTGGAGACGTATCATCGGTCCGGGCCGCTTCATCCAACAATACCGCCGAATCAAAGTATGGCATGTTGGTAAGCAGTATGACTATTATCGCCCACAACTCTTTGTGTTCTACTTGTGCATATAACATCTATGCATAGACCTGGCTCTGATACCACTGTTGGGGAACACAGTAATTTCAAAAATTTCCTACGCACACGCAAGATCCATCTAGGTGATGCATAGCAACGAAAGGAGAGAGTGTTGTCCACGTACCCTCGTAGACCGTAAGCGGAAGTGTTATGACAACGCAGTTGATGTAGTCATACGTCTTCACGATCCGATCGATCCTAGCACCGAAGGTACGACACCTCCGCGATCTGCACACGTTCAGCTCAGTGTCTTTCCACGAACTCTAGATCAAGCTGAGTGTCGAGGGAGAGCTTTGTCAGCACGACGGCGTGATTACGGTGATGATGAAGTTATCGATGCAGGGCTTCGCCTAAGCTCTACAACAATGTGACCGAGGTGGAAATCTATGGAGGGAGGCACCGCACACGGCTAAACAATCAACTTGTGTGTCCTAGGATGCCCCCACCCCACGTATATAAAGGAGGGAGAGGGGAGGCCGGCCGACCTCTCTAGGCGCGCCAAAGGGGGAGGAGTCCTCCTCCTAGTAGGAGTAGGACTCGCCCTTTTTTAGTCCAACTAGGAATATAAGGAAGAGGGAGAAGGAGAAAGGAAAGGGGGGGGGGCACCCATTTCGGATTGGGATTGTGGGGGCGCGCCCCTCCTAGGCTGCCTTCTCTTCTCTTCCACTAAGGCCCATTAAGGCCCATATACTCCCTGGGGGGTTCCTGTAATCCCCGGTACTCCAGTAAATGCCCGAACTCACCCGGAACCATTCCGATGTCCAAACATAGCCTTCCAATATATCGATCTTTATGTCTCGACCATCCGAGACTCCTCGTCATGTCCGTGATCATATCCGGGACTCTGAACTACCTTCGGGACATCAAAACACATAAACTCGTAATACCGATCGTCATCGAACGTTAAGCGTGCGGACCCTACGGGTTTGAGAACTATGTAGACATGACCGAGACTCATCTCGGGTCAATAACCAATAGCGGAACCTGGATGCTCATATTTGTTCCTACATATTCTACGAAGATCTTTATCGGTCGAACTGCATAATAACATACGTTGTTCCCTTTGTCATCGGTATATTACTTGCCCGAGATTCGATCATCGGTATCTCAATACCTAGTTCAATCTCGTTACCGTCAAGTCTCTTTACTCGTTCCATAATGCAACATCCTGTAACTAACTCATTAGTCACATTGCTTGCAAGGCTTATAGTGATGTGTATTACCGAGAGGGCCCAGAGATACCTCTCCGATACACGGAGTGACAAATCCTAATCTCGATCTATGCCAACTCAACAAATACCATCGGAGACACCTGTAGAGAATCTTTATATTCAACCAGTTACGTTGTGATGTTTGATAGCACACTAAGTGTTCCTCTGATATTTGGAAGTTGCATAATCTCATAGTCATAGGAACATGTATAAGTTATGGAGAAAGCAATAGCAATAAACTAAACGATCAAAGTGCTAAGCTAACGGATGGGTCAAGTCAATCACATCATTCTCTAATGATGTGATCCGTTTCATCAAATGACAACTCTTTTGACCATGGCTAGGAAACTTAACCATCTTTGATTAACAATCTAGTCAAGTAGAGGCATACTAGTGACACTTTGTTTGTCTATGTATTCACACATGTACTAAGTTTCCAATTAATACAACTCTAGCATGAATAATAAACATTTATCATAATATAAGGAAATATAAATAACAACTTTATTATTGCCTCTAGGGCATATTTCCTTCATCTCCTAGATAGATCTTGCATGGTCGTAGGACTGTTTTTTGAAATACTACGTTCCCCAACAGCAATCACTTTGGCGTTATTAGCAGGCACAAGTGTAATTCGACCAGGCCGAGAAATCGATCCAGGAACTGCTACAACGGGCAATTTCTGTTGAAATGTAGAATAAAAAACCAATCGTAACATATCGTTGAAGATATATATATATATATATATATATATATATATATATATATATATATATGTATATATATATATATGTATATATATAGTTTATGAGCATTAACATAAAAGTAAGACTTTGTACCGGCGTTTTGTGCACACAAGTGATCTTGTTCAATGTGTGCATCATAGGCATAATTAATCTCATCCAAAATCCAGCGTTCATACGCTGTGCTATCTCTGTCAGATTATCAACAAAGTCTATGACATGCTTCAAGTCATTCCAATGAAATTTGGTATGCTTAGTAACATACAGATCGTTCACTATACATCCAACATATCTTGCTTAAAAGGTGGAAAGGTATTATTTATTCAAAACATGGCAGAAGAATATATAGTGCGCATAATTTGGTAAATAGAATTTGTTACTGCCTAGGAATGGAGTCAGAAATGAAACCACAATTGGTTGCTTAAATAGTGATCAATTAGTCAGAACAAATACCTCGATTTTGCTAAGTAATATGCCAACATGGAGAAAGTTGAAATGACACTAACCTCGATCATACTTTGATCGGCTAATGACGTTGGGGAAGTAAACATCCATGTTAATTAGACCAGGCTGTGGTGCACGCACTAGAATTTTATTACTAGCTTTCAGTTCATAACACTTAGACATTTTTCTCCAAAGATCTGCATCAAAATAGGAGTGACCATCTTTATCAAGTTTTGCGCTAATCGTCATTGTAAATCCATATTGCGTTGTCAATATGACACCCATGGAGTTATCAACAAAGTAAAGCCCAAGATTTCCTTCTACTCATGTTCTTGCAAAGCAAGGGATGTACTGCTTGAAATGAAAATTAAGATCATAAATTAGATATATTGAAATAACAGAGCAAGATGCAAATATGGGAGTAACTGATAGAACAGATCAATATATAGATGAAATCAAAGTACAAAAAATATATAATTAAAAATAGATAATGTAACAAAGGTTTGATGCAAATATGAGAGTTAACTTAATGAACAATACATCATATATTTGCCTAATATAGGGGGGGTCGACTTCGACATCTAGGCTGCACGTGGCATCATACCTTTTATCCAAACGTAGCAATAGAGGGTATATGTTCACAAATTTAGGCGATGCCGACTGTGGTAGGTTGAGATTGAACATACCGAGCGCTCCCTAAAGTCATCCGGAATGGTGAGATAGAACTTTTTTTCCGACTGGCCGCGACCACACTTGCCCGATTTGTGCTCACACTATGGACACATGAATGAAAACCCTTGAATCAGCTAGAAGAAAAATGAATCCACGACCATTTCCGCCGGTTGATTAACAGCGACAGACGGACTGCGATAAAAGAGATGAGTGAACATTTTGCTAAGTTGATTACCTTCTTCATGAGAAAAATCCCCGGGCCAATCCCGCAGAAAACCCCAATCGACCAGAGTCTAGAATGTCGGTGCAGATAGGTGGCGGAAAGCGGTAGGGGCGAAATCTCGTGCCGTTTGGAGCGCGACCTCCACCCGCCGACAACAACCGTCGAGCTTAGGGTGGCCGCCGCGATAGAAGTTGATGAGGTGCAGAGTTCCGGAGGAGTCCGCGGCGAGTGGGTGGGGACGAAGTGGGCGAGGGTTTTCTTTTTCCTTTTGCATGTGTGGGTGAACACACACGGTTCGCAGAGGCGACAGAGATGAATCGTGTGCGATAGTAAATCACCGAGATTGAAGGGGAATTCAAATTTCCTTTGTCCTTTGTCCATGAGTTTTTTCTACGGTGAACATAAACCCTGCAAATCACCGTGTTCAAATTTGGCACTTTTCTGGGTTCATTTATAATATTTAGGGGATTATGTGCATTTTCTAGGCATTAATGTAGATAATTCAAATTCAAACAATCAGTGCATGAAAAGGTGCACGGGAACAGTCTGGAAAACCATGATCGTGCTATTTAGTAAATTCTCATGCCTTTTACAAAGAATGGGCAGATATTTTATGGAAATGTGTGGCAATAGTCAACCACAAACACGTCATTTATTGGTTTTCAACTATAGAAAAATGAAATGCATGCTTAAAAAACATGACGGCTGGCATGATGCCATGGTATGGCCTCACCTTGCCCTGGTACAAATTTGAGAAGGTTTGGCTTATGTGCATGGATGTGCCTTCGTGCGTTCTAACGTCTATTTGTTCTAAGCATTTATCTAAATGACCACATGTAATTAAGTGAGAATGATTTTTTCATAGGTACTCAATATTGACTTGGTTGTGGATAAAGGACCTCCGTACTGTTTGATGTTGGGGATCATCTGCCTGTACACCAACTATCTAATGATATATTTTACCACTAACTACAATGACATGGTGTAAATGTCGATGCTTGAGCCTTTCATAGAATGGACTTGTGTTAAGTACATGTACTATGATTTTAACCTACAAAATGTGGAACATACAGAACCATTACTACTATGTGTTATTTAATTCTATGTGTGTTTTATAGTGAACCATTACTATTATATGTGTTATGGGCAAGCAAATTACTAAAGTTATTATGCTGGCTAAATATGCTAAGCGTCCGCTACAATGATGGTATATTTCGCACACATGTTTAGCCACAAATGTTAGGACCCGACAACGCGCGCGCGAAGGCGCGCTGTTGGTCTATAAGTCATATATACACAAGAAAATAACATCATCACATGATTGCCCTTAGGGCATATTTTCCAACAGGTGGGCACCATTGCATATTTTTCCCGAGTCGAGTCAAGTCCACCCGATGGGTCTGTTTATCCCAATTGAATCACCATGTGCAAACCCCGACAAGGGTGAATGCCACCCTAATGCTTATCTCTTTGGTTATTGCATTCATTCCTACTCCGACATCAATCACTTATCGGGCTTGGTGTTCCACGACATGACAACCATGACTCTGGTCCGTGTGCACTTGAAAGGCTTATGACAGGCACCATCATTTGGGAGGACGCCCACGACTCAAGCCTTACTTGTGCTCTGTGAGGATAAGCCATCTTCAAAAAGAGGGAGAATGTCACGCGTCCTATTGAAGTGTCTACCCCCGCGCTTGGCTACGACCTAGTATGTACCATGGGCCTTGTAAGTCATACGTTAGGGTTTTAACCCATTTACAAGAGAAAGCGACGCCTACTTAAGCGTTAGATGGAGGTAGTTGAGATGAGGAAGAACTTGTATCAGACCTAAATCCCATATCTTCATAGTTGAGTCATTATCTACATCTCAAATTTGTTGTTGCTATACTCCACAAAGTTAGGAACATAACACACACCAATGAATTTTATGTTTTTCCTTGTCTTTTTCAACTCATTTTTCTATGATAGAGATTTTTTGTGTGTTTTGTCTGTGTCGTAAGTAATTGAGTTTCAAATTCTCCCTGGAGTTCTATTTTGTAAACTTTAAATTGTTTCAAAATAATTCAAATAAATACTACACATTAAATGATGCTCTTATATACCCAACGCCAATGAGACCAACTAGGTCTCGGTGGAAGTCAATGTGATCAACTAGGTCTTGACGGAAAGTGTGGAGATCTCTATGTGTTGCAACGTCTCTTTGTTATGTGCGAAAATCTTGTATTCTACCACACATACGATGCCTTATATAACACTGGTATAAAGAAATTTCATGTCGATTCATCCGGTGTCTAGAAGTAGAAGTCGAACTGGTATATACGTTTACTTTTCCTATATAACCTATATGGATTTCTTGTATGTCGTATGAAAAGTTTTTTTCTTGATTGATGATGCTTCTACTAGGCGTACTGACCAATTCCTGTGTCTATGAATTTTTACTTATCATCTATAAAACTGTCCATCTAAATTTTCAAATCTACCTAATCAAATCATTATCTTCGTACCGAATTTGCACTCTACTCTAGTCTACTCTAGAGAGTTAGGAATATGACACACGCCAATAAATGTTATGTTTCCCTTTTGTTTTTTTCAACTCATTTTATTATGGTAGAGTTATTTCATATTTTTCGTTTTCCTTTGTGTGGTGTGCAAAGTTTCAAATTCTCCTTGCGAATTTACCTTGTAAACCTAATTTTTTTTATCAAATTATAGTTCAAATAAAATTTATATACGTTGTATAAAAGGTGTTTTGAAGTGGCAATTGACCAATTTCGCTCACCGGAAACCACCGCCGCCGCCGGTCGCCATGTCGCTCAACCGCCTCAAGGAAACACTCCTTCCCTGCTCCTCCTCCTCCGGGCAGAGCCAATCTCAACCCCGATCACCGTCGCCTCCTCGCCCACCGCGGAGGCCCCCCAAGACCTCCCTCTCGCAGCAGCTCCTCCGCCTCGAGGCCTCCTACTCCCTGCCCGCCCCGCCACCGTCCCCTCCCAAACCCCTGAGCCAGAAGGCAGCGGAGGATGCGGCCGAACAACCGACCTCCTCGTCGGAGGAGGACGTGGCCCCCCGCCTCCGGCGCCGTCCGGCCCCGCCACCAGCGGCTTCCTTTGAGCCCCGCGGGCCCTATGAGCCACTTGTCCTCTCGCCGCCCGGAGAGCACCCCGTCGTCCAGGTACCATCGTAATTGTGCTCTCCTCCCTCAATTTCTCGCTGATTACAATTCATGGCTCCTTCTTCATGGGGATTCACATGGCAAAGTAAAACCTAAATACACTCCGAAACCTAATATTGTTTAGACTTAGCAGGCTTTCAGCATTTCAAAGATTGTTCCTTACACTTTCAAAGACAAATCCAGATTTAACACAAAAATTTATAGGTTCAAACCAGACAAAGACTTGGGTGTTAATATTTGCTGCAAGTTTGCGGAACCCAAAGTTTGCTCATGCGCACTCCCATGTGCTGACCCAATTCTACCACCGACAAGGTTTCGTAGCGTAGTGTGTCTTTACATGATGAATGCTCACTGGACCTTCTATTAGGGATTCGCTTCTCTTCGATTCTACCCACGGCATATGCCTTTTGTATCTTTGGCTATTGCCAATCGATGCATTGTTGCCTGCTTAAATTTTTTTATAAAACAGACCGCGAGTGTTCATCCATTATTTGTGTGATCCACATTGTCAGAAATGTATTTTCTTCTGGTAGATATTTTAGTTACTATCATTAGTTTCGTATTACTGTAATTTTATTTTTTGTGGTTGTAGGTGCCCCCATCAATTAATTGCAGGCTACTTGCGCATCAGAGGGATGGTGTGAGATTCTTATACAATCTGTATAGAAACAACCATGGTGGCGTGCTTGGAGATGATATGTAAGACTTGACAGTTGTTGTGTTACTATATTATAAGAATGCTCTTAGATTTTTGTGGCTGAACTGAAATTAACTGTACAGTATCCACAATCACATATTCACATCTAAAACATTGTATATGGAAGCAAAACAATAGATTGGAAATTTCCATCTCATTTTCCTTAACTGTAGATAATACTAGGTTCAGAACTGGATATAATGAGAATTGTCAAGTCCTTTTCATTAACTGCAGATAATATCAGATTAGCAACTGGTTGGATATGAGGTAGACTTTGCACAAAATATGATGGATGTGGAGTCATGTGTAACGCCCGACTTCCTTTTAATCATTCTCTTTCTTATGCTTTTCATCATCCATGTTCTTAATTTCCAGAGTTCAACGTATCAATATATTTCAAAGTATCAAAGTAACATTAAATGAAACCCTAACATGCAAAAGGGTTTCTGGCGCTAGGATCATACAGGAACCTTTTGGACACCTGTTAAAGAAATGCAGCTTAGCTTATACTGTAGATTGGTTATCATCCACATGATTTTCTTAGGCATTTATGTTATCAATGTAGTTGTAGTGAATTCTGTACTTCATACATTCAATGGGCACACCCAAATTTTGACATATATTCGTTCAGATTTATTAATACTTTCTCTTATTATATTTTAGGGGATTGGGAAAGACTATTCAAACAATAGCATTTTTATCCTCTGTTATTGGAAAAGATAATAATCAGGGTGAGAAATCAACAGACAAAGGAAAGAAGTCCAGTCCTGTACTCATCCTCTGTCCCACTTCAGTAATTCGGAATTGGGAAAATGAATTTTCTGAGTGGGCAAATTTTTCTGTTGCTGTCTATCATGGTCCAAATCGTGACTTAGTTCTTGAAAAAATTGAAGGTCAAGGACTAGAGGTGCTAATTACCAGTTTTGATACTTTTAGGACTCGTGACAAGGTTTTATGTGACATCTCATGGGAACTAGTGGTGGTTGATGAGGCACACCGTCTCAAGAATGAAAAATCGAAGTTATATACAGCCTGCTTGGGAATTACTACACGAAAACGCTTTGGTCTCACAGGAACCATAATGCAGAACAAGATAATGGAATTATTTAATGTGTTTGACTGGGTTGTACCTGGTTGTTTGGGGGATCGAGAACACTTTAGAGAATATTATGACGAGCCCTTAAAACATGGCCAGAGATTAAGCGCTCCTGAGAGATTTGTTCAAGTTGCTGATAAGCGCAAGAAGCACCTTGTCTCTGTTCTAAAGAAATTCCTGTTGAGAAGAACAAAAGAGGAGACTATTGGGCATCTCATGCTTGGGAAGGAAGATAATATTGTTTTCTGCAGAATGAGTGATGTTCAAAAACGTGTTTATAGAAGAATGCTGCAACAGCCTGACATACAAATCCTTGTAAATAAGGATCTCCCCTGTAGCTGCGGAAGTCCTCTGACTCAGGTTGAGTGTTGCAAGAAAATTGAACCACGTGGCATTATCTGGTCCTATCTCCACAGAGAGAATCTGGATGGCTGTCCTCTATGCCCCTTCTGCCTTGTTCTTCCTTGCCTTGTCAAGCTTCAGCAGGTTGTTTTTGATTCTTGTAATACCTTGGACAGTTTCAATTTTGAAGTTCTTGTAACTTAGTTTCCCTTCATGTAGATTAGTAACCATCTGGAATTGATAAAGCCCAATCCAAGGGATGAGATTGAGAAGCAGAAGAAGGACGCTGAGCTTGCGGCTGCTGTCTTTGATACGGATATTGAATTAGTTGGCGGTAGTGCTAAAAGTGAGAATTTCATGGGTCTCAGTGACTCAGAACACTGTGGAAAGATGCGTGCACTGGAAAGACTTCTGTCTTTGTGGACCCTACAGGGTGACAAGATTCTTCTTTTCAGCTATTCTGTCAGGTGATTGTTTGTTTGTGTGCTATTGATTACTCACTAAAAGACTTGATATATTTCCATTTACCTTAGCTACCCAGTGAGGTATATATATCTAGATCCAATCGCCGTTTTGCAGTTACCCTGTTTTATGGCACAAATTAGTGTTATTTATTTCCTCAGTTAGAACCAAGAGATGTTTCCCAACTGTATTAGCAAATTAGTTATATCAACAGTAAAAAACATCTTTATATTGGCTTTACAACCAATCAAGTTTGTCATATTTCAAGGAAAGCAAAAAGGCCATACTGCCTCCATATCATAATAAGTGATGTTTTGGACATGCTTTCAGTCAAATTTCCAAAATTTAGACTATGAACATCATTTTTAATTATTTGGATTGGAAATTTGAAGATAAAGATTTGTCTCAAAAAGTATTTTTAGAGTCTTATAATTATCTTGGGTTCCATAGATATATTACAATAGAAATAAGTGGTCAAAGTTATACCATGAAAACTGTTTTGATGTCCAAAACGTCACTTATCTGTGATATGGAGGGAGTATTTCATAACTAAGAACTCTTGGTTTTGAACAATAATTTGACGATGGATCACGAATGCATGAAACTATCTTACTTCTATTAAAGTAAGATCTCTTCCCTTTTCTTCGATCGATAGTCATTTGTAATTATTTGTATTTTTGCCACTAAGTAGGCACGCTGTTGTAGCCCAGAATACCCCCATGGTCCCATTTGTTAAAGTGCTGCTATTTATGCCAAAATGATCCCAGGCGGAGTATTTTATTAATCTTTATTGTAACTTCAGCGATGATGATAAGATGTTGACGAATTAAAACTTTTGTAACTTGTCAATTTTTACCACCCGACCCTTATATAAGCACTGATCCGAAACAGAGCCTATTTTGGACTATAAAAAGGTTCAAACAAACCCTAGCCTATATTATGGTAACTTATTTGTGTAGTCATCTTCTTTGCACTTTTTAGCGTTGCGTTTATTTCTGGAAAGTTTTCTTTTTTAGATATTTGTACTTTAGATATGCCACTTTTAACATCATTTGTGTGTGACTAATTGTTTTATTTCACGTATAAACTTTACAAATAGAATGCTCGACATACTAGAGAAGTTTCTTATAAGGAAGGGTTACTGCTTTTCTCGCTTGGACGGGTCAACACCCATGAATGCACGCCAATCGCTAGTTGACGAATTCAACAAAAGCCCTAGCAAACAGGTAAATTTATGTTGATTTGTATTTGTATTTCACAGTCTATTCTGTGTTTAGAAAGCTCTGTGAATTTATTGTGCGAAACACTTTTTTGCAGGTTTTTCTTATATCTACCCGGGCAGGCAATTTAGGCGTTAACCTTGTCAGTGCTAACCGTGTGGTGATTTTTGATCCAAGTTGGAATCCTGCACAAGACTTGCAAGCACAGGACAGATCGTTCCGATTTGGACAGAAACGGCATGTCACAGTATTTCGCCTACTTGGAGCTGGATCCCTAGAAGAACTCATTTATTCTCGACAAATATATAAACAACAGCTTTCCAACATTGCAGTCTCAGGGAAAATAGAAAAGCGATACTTTGATGGTGTGCAGGTATTGCCACATTTGCTTCAGAACTTTAATAAGATTAGGTGGAGAATCTGATGTACTTTACTTGAGGTATTTACAGTTGTGGACAAGTTAAGCTCAAAAGGTGATGGGGACGAGGTTTATTTGGCCCATTATCTTAGAAAATGGTAATCAAGAACTGGAATCCTAATATTTGGAAGAATGCAGCAAGTTTTAAACATAAGAACCAAAATGATGTTCCTTTCCTATCCCACTATAATTTTTATTTTCTCCTAATCACCTGATGCACTTGGTTCTTTTAAAAAATTGCACGCTTCTCATTTCATGGCTGTGTTTTATCTTTTGGGCTGAATATTCAATTATTACTTAAAGGGTGACCATATTATGTTCAGAAACATGTTTTTTACACTTGAGAAATGTGTTGGTTGAAAGCATTTGATAATTAAACATAGTTTGATATCAACATTTTGAATTTACTCAAATCAACAATGAGTCCCTCCCTCCCTTCCTAATGCAGGGTACTCAAATGTAAGAATTCACAAGTCTACGGAAAGTACCTGGTTGTATTGGCATTGTTACATAGAAGTTTATATCTTTACTAGTCTACGGATAGCTTCATTAGTATTTATGGTTAGATGGCATTATATAAGGAACAAAACAGGTGAACTTCACATTATTGCACAGATTGGTATTTATTTGCTTAATTTCAACTTGAGCTGTTAGTTTGGATGTTGTAAGTATAAGAATTTGTTGCACTTATAAGCACACTTCAGTTTTTGGCTTTTTGGTAATCTCTTTAACAACACCACATCAGTCACTATGTACCAGGGCTCTGTCTAGTTTCGAACATTGGTTAATTTGGTTAACTTGTTTGTTTCAGGATGACAAGAAATTTCAGGGTGAGCTCTTTGGGATCTGTAATCTGTTCCGTGACTTGTCTGATAAGCTTTTTACTAGTGAGATTATTGAGATGCACGGAGAGGATGAGAAAGCTAAAACATCTGAAGAAACAGGGATAAGAGAAATAGTTGACACTGATTTATTTGGTACACAAGGGCAAATGAAATCTTCCACAGCAGCAATAGGTGATGAAAATCAGGCATTGGCTGATTATGGTATGTTCTGTCAGTATCTTGATTGAAACCGCTTTATTTGCTGTGTTGTAACATGATGTATGAAAGCTTCAGATGGAGAAATGACTAAGTAGTTGATGTTACTCCTGCTGCGGGAAAAACAATTTGATATTGGAAACTAGGAATTGAACATTTAATTTCCATGTCATCTCTTCATTCAAATACCTGCTCTAGTCATTTTGAGTAGTGTGTATTGGTGCCCAGCCTCTTTCATTCACATAATCAGAAAGATATTTCATCCCATGTCCCGACACAAAGCTTTAATATTGGTGAAATGTTTTATTTTACAAGGTCGCACTACAAAATCCATTTTCTTGAGTCGATGTTTACACTTCATTAGCCTCACGAGCTGTGTTTGGGTCCTATATTTCCACTCTTCAGTTTTTGATGTAGAGAATATGCTCTAGTTTTTCTGCCATAGTTGCATCTTCATTATTCATTCCAGAATGATATTAGTATGTCAACTTATTGCGAACGAAATGTTGCGTGCCTGCTAAGCTGGTTTATGAAACCGAGCACTTACTGATACAGTTTGTTCCTTGTAAACAGGAGTTGTGTATGCTCACCGGAACGAGGACGTCGTAAACACGAGGACACACGACGACGACAACAACGAAAGAAACGACGGCGCGACAGAAGAATGTGTCGAGCGCATCTCGGAGGACCTGCATAGTAAGAAGCAAATAAAGCCCACGGCGGACAGGGCGAAACTTCGCTCGGTGGAGGAACAGAAACGGAAGGAGTTCAGCCGTATCGCGGCCTGTGTGGGTATGAATGACCTTGAGTTCAGCAAGTGGCTGCTATTGGTCTCTCCTCTGCAGCGGCAGCGGGTACTGGACGATCATAGGAAGAAAAGAAGTATCACCAAAACCTAAATGACGCAGGGCTTCTTCAGAGTTTTTTTTAACCTTCATATTTTTTGTAAGACCTTGAGAGTGGAGTGGTGCCGAGCTTTCACATATGCTTTGTCTGTTTGAGACATCTCCATGTTTCTCTGTTTGAGAAGTGATGAAAATCCATTAACATCAGGCGAGATTAAAGTTGGCTCTAAGCTTGTGTGACCATAAACATGACGCCCAAATCAAATCGGTGCTCCAGGGAACAGCAATGAAGCCGCAACAGCGCTTGCTTAAGAGGAGGAACTCTTGCCTACCAAAACTTTGACATCAGTTGGACCATAACATCAGATCATCCGCACAACGATGCGGAGTATTGTGTGGTTCGACGGCTCAGTGATTTGTTCTATTTTTGCACGAGCAGGTGCTTCTATTGTAGTCCTCCCTGTTCAGATGTTTTTTCTCTCATGTCTTTCGAAACTATTCCCTCTGTCCCAAATTACTTCTGCAGATAGATGAATCTAAATTATCAAAAAAATAAAAAAAAATCTTGTTCACTCCTTTCATCACTTTTACTTAGGTCCAGTTCTTTTCAGCTTACGGAGGGACTTAGTTTAGAATTTCAGGTCAAACCCAAAAGAACTGGTTTTCTAAGCAGGGCTTAACTTCAAAAGCCGCCGCTCGCCCTATGTAGTTGGAAGCAGACGGAGTCAACTTTCGACGTAACCCGGTAGTGCTAGGTAAAATGGGACTTCTACCTTCAGTAGGAAGTTTTTTTGAAAACGACCTTCAGTAGGAAGTGGAAAAACTGGAAATAGTAAAAAAAAAAAACCATAGCATTGCTGTGTCATACAAAAAGTACAAGGATTCAAAGGTAGGAATCCACAAAAAAAATCATATGCAGTTTCAATCCTAGAAATTCTTTTGCATGATGATCCAGTCATACTCCCTCTGTAAACTAATATAAGAGTGTTTAGATAACTACTTTAGTTATCTAAACACTTTTATATTAGTTTACAGAGGGAGTACAAACCAAGCAATCCAGATAGGATAATTTCATAACGATTTTAATCCTTATAAATGGCACATCTTATATGAAGATCTTTTGAATAAACAAGGACCCTTAGACACAGCGAAATGACTAGTTGGATACATAGCATTTTACCATCCACTATCTGAAAATCAAATGAGCATTGTTGTTTGTGAAGCCAGAAACGGAGTGAAGATAGAACTATGACGACATTGAAATGAACTGAAACCGGGAACATCGAAATGCATCATATTTTATTTTGCGTTCCCTAACGAGCTCGGCGATCACTTGGTGAAGTGCAATGAGAATATGAAATAAGCACTACTGCCTAGACCGGGATCCCGCCGCCAAGCTGCGTTTCAAAGAAGTCGATGGCGTCCCCGTCTTGCAGCTTGAAATACGCCGGCGTGCGCGCGCCGCGCAGCCGAACGTTTTCGAACCAGAAGGAGCCGGTGCCTCTGACGACGTCCCCCGCCTCGTCGTAGTACGCATCCATGACGATCTGCAGCTCGGCGTTCATCCTGATGGTGCGGCGGACCAGGCGCTGCTCCTGGTCCACCACCTTGAGCGTGACGAACCGGAGATCCGCCGCCAACGGCGACGCCATGTTCCGCTCAGCTTTCGGGAGCGCGCTTGTCCCGCCGCCGCCCAGCAGCTCGGTGAAGAAGTCCACCTCGTCGCCGTCCTCCATCTGGAGCTCCGCAGGCGTCTGCCATCCGCGGAGCCGGCCGCCGTCGTAGAGGAACCGCCCCGTGCCGGGCTGGACCGCCGGCACGCTGGCGTAGTAGAAGTCCATGAGGCTCTGCAGCTGCTCGGTCCGACGCATGGTGCGGTAGACGGTGTGGCCGTCGGTGTTCCGCACCTTGAGCGTCACGTGCACGCCGGGCTTGATCACCGGCTTCCGGTCCTCCCCCTCCTCGCCGTCCACGTCCTGCCTCGACATGCCTACGGTGGATCGAGCGATGTGCTTGTGTTGGCTTCTGCTTTGGTTTGGCCTGGAGGCGATCTGCGCGCTGCTTATAAAATGGCAATGGTTTAATTAACCCGGGAATTCGTATCGGCGCTGGACCTTTCGATTGCCGCACCACAGTAACTCCATGCGGGGATCTTGAACGATCAAACTCTGCGCAGGGATCGAAGCGACCAGGCATTTGTTCTTTTCCAACTACTACTACACTACCGAGTAAATGGCATAAAATCACCACTTTGAGGTTTAGATTTGCGAAAAACGCTAGGATACAGTTTCTTTGCAAAAAACACTATATCTTGTGTAATTGTTTTGCAAAAATCACTGATCATGGATTTGGCTCGGTTAAGTGCGTTTATGATAGATGGGGCTTTTTTTTCTGATGTGGCATAGCGTTTTGCCAAAAAGAGCCCTAGATGGGTCAAAAAGCAAAAACACCCCCAACATCCTTTCCTCGTACCGCCCAGGCCCTTCCCCCGTCTCCCTGGACAAACCGTTCGTCAGCCTTGCTCCCGCAGCGTTCTTCAAACTCGGTGGCGTCGGTCACCACCACGCACCCGCCGCTGCCGCCGGTCGACTGCGCACGCCATGCCGGCCTCGAGACTAGGCGGGTAAGGGCCCACCTCGAGCCAGCCCCGGCGCTCCCCGCTCCATTCCACCACGGTGGTGGTGCCCTCGATGCACCACATGCGGCCGTGCACCACCACGTGAGCCGCCGACGCTGGTGCGCGCACATGCTCCAGGCGCCGCCACCTTCGGCGAGGGATGCCGCGCAGTCGCCACGATTTGGCCCCCACCGTCGCCACCTCGTCCGGATCCGGCGAGGGATGCCGCGCCGCCGCCCCGATTTGACCTCCCGCACGAGTAGATGCCCAGCGTGGGCTGCCGGATCCCGTGCCGCGGCCCCGATTTGGCCTCCAGCGCGAGGAGCCGCCCAACGTTGGCTGCCGGATCCGGCGAGGGGTGCCGCCCCCTCCCCCCGATTTGGCCTCCTGCGCAAGGAGGAGCCCGGCGCCGGCTGCGTTGACCGCCCCAACCTGTGGCGAGGGTGCACATGGGCTGATAACATTTTTTTCTTTTTGATTTAGGGGTGTCTATGTAAAATGTATGGATTAGTTTGTAAAATTATATTAAAATTGACGTGTCGCGAAATGTTATGCCACATAGGCGAAAAAGGCCTCATCTATCATAAACACGCTTAACCAAGCCAAATCCGCCTATCAGTGATTTTTTCAAAACAATTACGCAAGATGTGGTGTTTTCTGCAGAGAAACTGTATCCTAGTGTTTTTCGCAAACCTAACCCTTAAAGTGGTGGTTTTATGCAATTTACTCTATACTACTCAAAGAAGAGGTTAAATGAAAGCGCTGTTGAAAAAAGACGTACATACTGTCAGAACAAATTATACTTCCCCCTATCCTTTCTTTTCTACCAAGCTTTTAACTTTTTTGATTAAAACTGGAAAGTGGTTCTAGTTGGAAGCTAAAAAAAGTGGCTCTTGTTGGAAGCTAAAAAAGTGGCTCTTGTTGGAGATTTTGAAAATGGTTCTTTCGATGTTTTTTTTGACTAAATTTGCCATTGTTGCTCTAAACCTTAAAGAAAATGATGCCGGGCCAAATTAGCCTTAGCAATCGATCTTTTTTGATTCATAATTGAGAGTTTATATTCTATGCTATAACTATTATGATTCTGGAATATGCGATTGATGTCTGCTACGCAACTTTATTCTTGTAGACACGTGTTGGGCCTCCAAGCGCAGAGTTTTGTAGGACAGTAGCAATTTTCCTCAAGTGGATGACCTAAGATTTATCAATCCGTGAGAGATGTAGGATGAAGATGGTCTCTCTCAAATGACCCTGCAACCAAATGCAAGAAATCTCTTGTGTCCCCAACACACCCAATATAATGGAAAATTGTATAGGTGCACTAGTTCGGCGAAGAGATGATGATAAAAGTGTAATATTGATGGTAGAAATATATTTTTATAATCTAAATAAATAAAAACAGCAAGGTAGCAAATAGTAAACGGGCACAAAAACGGTATTGCAATGCTTAAAAATGAGGCCTAGGATCTGTACTTTCACTAGTGCAACCTCTCAACAGTGCTAACATAGTTGGATCATATGATTATCCCTCAAAGTGCAATAAAGAATCACTCCCGAGTTTTATTAGCGAAGAACAAAAGATAGAAATTGTTTGTAGCGTACGAAACCACCTCAAAGTTATTTTTTCCATTCGATCTATTCAAGAGTTCGTACTAAAATAACAAAAAAATATTATTTCCGTTCGATCTATCCTAGAGTTCGTACTAAAATAACGCCAAAGCAAATTCATATTCATAATACTCAATCCAACACAAAGAACTACAAGGAGACCCCAAAGTTTCTATCGGAGAAAAGATAATAAAAACATGCATCAACCCCTATGCATATATTCACCGCGGGAATCCCCGAGTTGAATGCCAAAACACATATCAAGTGAATCAATATGATACCCCATTGTCAACTCAAGTATTCATACCGCAAGACATACATCATGTGTTCTCATATCTGAATATTCAATCCGACAAGACAAAACTTGAAAGGGTAAAGATTCAATTCATCCCAACAAGAGTATAGAGGGGAGAAACATCATATGATCCGACTATATTAACAAAGCCCATGATAGAGATCACGAGAGAGAGAGAGAGAGATTAAACACATAGCTACTGGTACAAACCCTCAGTCCCGAGGGTGGACTACTCCCTCCTCATTGTGGTAGCCACCGGGATGATGAAGATGGCCACTGGAGATGATTCCCCCCTCCGGCAGGGTGCCAGAACGGGTTTAGATTGGTTTTCGGTGGCTACGGAGCCTTGCGGCGGCGAACTTCTGATCTAGGTTAACCTCGAGGAGTTTCAAAATATTTGGGAATTTATAGTGCAAAGAAGGGGTACGGGAGGCCACTGAGGTGGGCACAACCCACCTGGGCGCGCCAGGGGGCCCTGGCGCGCCCTAGTGGGTTGTGCCCCCCTCGGGGACCCCCCAGGTGCTGCTCTGGCCCATCGGGAGTCTTCTGGTCCATAAAAAATTCATAAAAAAATTTGCGGTGTTTGGACTCCGTTTGATATTGATTTTCCGCGATGTAAAAAACAAGCAAAAAAACAACAACTGGCACTGGGCACTGGGTCAATAGGTTAATCCCAAAAAATGATATAAAGTTGATATAAAATGATTGTAAAACATCCAAAAATGATAAAATAATAGCATGAATACTTCATAAATTATAGATACGTTGGAGACGTATCAACGATTCAGTGAAAAATTCATATGCACGTGTGGAATGATAAACGGTAAAATAAGATTCTTAGTCTCGCCTCTAAGACTAGCTCAAGTTTTGTTGGTGGTCATGTTTTTGGATCTTAGGATATCGTTAAGTGTAATGATAGTCATTGAGAGCATGACGTTAGAAGAGCGATCATATTGAATCAACCCAAACTTGTTTGATATACTCTGCGATAATATCATCAGTAGTCAATTGTTATAACATGGAGTGTTAACGTGTGTTTAGTTCCTTAGACCATCAGAGGATCGTAGTCACTTCTTATTGTATGATGAACTTTGGGGGTTGCTCAAATGTCATCAGGTTCATTAGAAAGTTTGGCAAGTGACTAGATAACTCGAGGGTGGGATTTGCTCCTCTGACGATGGAGAGATATCCTTAGGGCCCTCTCGTTGTGACGTCATTCATCATCGTCTGGCCAGACACAGGTGACCATGTCACGGGGATGCTGGAATGATAACCAACAAGTATAGGGGATCAGTTGTAGCCTCTTTCGATAAGTAAGAGTATCGAACCCAATGAGGAGCTAAAGGTAGAACAAATATTCCCTCAAGTTCTATCGACCACCGATACAACTCTACACACGCTTTACGTTCGCTTTACCTAGAACAAGTATATGAAACTAGAAGTACTTTGTAGGTGTTGTAGGCTAGGTTTGCAAGATAATAAAGAACATGTAAATATAGACTAGGGGTTGTTTAAATAAAGACACAACTAAGTTAGTTTTAGTAGAGATCTTTTTGTCACAAGAAAGCTATTTGTCCCTAGGTAATCGATAACTAGACCGGTAATCATTATTGCAATTTTATATGAGGGAGAGGCATACGCTAACATACTTTCTCTTCTTGGATCATATGCACTTATGATTGGAACTCTAGCAAGCATACGCAACTACTAAAGATCATTAAGGTAAAACCCAACCATAGCATTAAAGTATATCAAGTCCTCTTTATTCCCATACGCCATGACCCACTTATCCGTGTTTGTGATTCTATCACTCACAAAACACAGACAATAAGCAAACCATGAACATATTGCAAACCCTACAACGGGGATCCCTCACGCTTGCGCGACACAGAGAGAACCATAGGACAACACCAATAATAAAACATGCAACTCAAACCAATCACAATCATCAATGAACCCATAGGACAAAACGGATCTACTCAAACATCATAGGATAGCCATACATCATTGGGAAATAATATATAGCATTGAGAACCATGTTTAAGTAGAGATTATAGCGGGGAGAAGAGGTGTTACACCGATGCATAGAGAGGGAGAGAGTTGGTGATGATGGTGGTGAAGTTGTTGGTGTAGATCGCGGTCATGATGATGGCCTCGGCGGTGTTCTGGCGCCATCGGGAGAGAGGGGGAGAGATCCCCCTTCTCCTTCTTCTTTCTTGACCTTCCCCCTAGATGGAAGAAGGGTTCCCCTTTGGTCCTTGGCTTCCATGGCGGCGGAGGGGCGGGAGCCCCTCCGAGATTGGATCTCTCTCTCTCTCTCTCTCTC
>NC_041382.1:154255466-154262023 GCF_002162155.2 Triticum dicoccoides | reverse complement strand
CTACGCTCCTAGATTCTGACCTTTCACTATTTTTAAATTCCCGGAGATCCGTCACTCCGATTGGGCTGAAATTTTAACATGATTTTTATCCGGATATTAACTTTCTTGTGCCACAAGAAGGGCACCAACCGCCTTACGGAGTGACTAATGACCCACAAGTATAGGGGATCAATTGTAGCTCTTTTCGATAAGTAAGAGTGTCGAACCCAATGAGGAGCAGAAGGAAATGACAAGTAGTTTCCAGTAAGGTAATGTCTGCAAGTGCTGAAATTGTAAGTAGCAGAGTAGTTTGGTAGCAAGATAATTTGTAACGAGCAAGTAACGATAATAGTAACAAAAGTGCAGCAAGGTAGCCCAATCCTTTTGGGGCTAAGGACAGGCCAAAACGGTCTCTTATGATAAGCAAAGCGTTCTTGAGGGTACACGGGAATTTCATCTAATCACTTTCATCATGTTGGTTTAATTCGTGTTCGCTACTTTGATAATTTGATATGTGGGTGGGCCGGTGCTTAGGTGCTGTTCTTACTTGAACAAACTTCCTACTTATGATTAACCCTCCCGCAAGCATCCGCAACTATGAGAAAAGTATTAAGAATAAATTCTAACCATAGCATTAAACTTTTCGGTCCCTTACGAAATAGCGCATGGTTTAAGCTTCTGTCACTCTCGCAACCCATAATCTAATTGCTACTCCACAATGCATTCCCTTAGGCCCAAATACGGTGAAGTGTCATGTAGTCGACGTTCACATGACACCACTAAGGGAATCACAACATACATACTATCAAAATATCGAACACATATCAAATTCACATGATTACTTGCAACATGATTTCTCCCGTGACCTCAAGAACAAAGGTAACTACTCACAAATAATAATCATGCTCAAGATCAGAGGGGTATTAAATAGCATATTGGATCTGAACATATAATCTTCCACCAAATAAACCATATAGTAATCAACACTACTAGTCACCCACAAGTACCAATCTATAGTTCCGGTAACAAGATTGAACACAAGAGATGAACCAGGGTTTGAGAGGAGATGGTGTTGTTGAATATGTTGATGGATATTGCCCTCCCCAAGATGGGAGAGTTGTTGGTGATGATGATGACGATGATTTCCCCCTCCGGGAGGGAAGTTCCCCCCGGCGGAATCGCTCCGCCGGAGGGCAAAAGTGCTCCTGCCCAAGTTCCGCCTTGAGGTGGCAGCGTTTCATCCTAAGAGTCCTCCTCCTATTTTTTATAGGTCAAAAAGACTTATATACCAAAATATGGGCACCGGAGGTAGGCCGAGGAGGCCACAACCCCCCAGGGCGCGCTAGGGGGCCCTGGCGCGCCCAGGTGGGTTGTGCCCACCTGGTGCCCCCCTATGATAGTTATTTGCTCCAATAATTCTTATATATTCCATAAAAAATCCCCGTGAAGTTTCAAATTGTTTGGAGTTGTGTAGAATAGGTAGCCTGACGTAGCTTTTTCAGGTCCAGATTTCCAGCTGCCGGAATTCTCCCTCTTGGTGTGTACCTTGCAAATTATGAGAGAAAAGGCATGAGAATTACTCCAAGAAGCATTATTATGGATAAAAACATTATAAATATCAGTAAGAAAACATGATGCAAAATTGACGTATCAGTGGCCACAAGGACAAGGGGCGCGCCCTACCCCCTGGGGCACACCCTCCGTCCTTGTGGGCTCCTCAGGCATTGTCTCACGTTGATTATTTTTCCCAAAAATCACATATATTCCAAAAATAATCTGTGTAAGTTTTTATCCCGTTTGGACTCCGTCTGATATGGATTTTCTGCGAAACAAAAAACATGCAACAAACAAGAACTGGCACTAGGCATTGGATCAATATGTTAGTCCCTAAAAATAGTATAAAAAGTTGCCAAAAGTATATGAAAGTTGTAGAATATTGGAACGGAACAATCAAAAATTATATATACGACAGAGACATATCAGCATCCCCAAGCTTAATTCCTTCTCGTCCTCGAGTAGGTAAATGATAAAGAAAGATAATTTTTGATGTGGAATGCTACCTAGCATAATCTTCATCATATAATCTAATCATGGCATGAATATTAAGACATGAGTGATTCAAAGCAATAGTCCATCACTTGACATTAAGACAACAATACTTCAAGCATACTAATAAAGCAATCATGTCTTCTCAAAATAACATGGCCAAAGAAAGTTATCCCTACAAAATCATATACTCTGGCTATGCTCCATCTTCAGCACACAAAATATTCAAATCATGCACAACCCCTATGACAAGCCAAGCAATTGTTTCATACTTTTGATGTTCTCAAACCTTTTCAACTTTCACGCAATACATGAGCATGAGCCATGGACATAACACTATAGGTGGAATAGAAGGTGGTTGTGGAGAAGACAAAAAGAAGGAGATAATCTCACATCAACTAGGCGTATAAATGGGCTATGGAGATGCCCATCAATAGATATCAATGTGAGTGAGTAGGGATTGCCATGCAACGGATGCACTAGATCTATAAGTTTATGAAAGCTCAAAAAGAAACTAAGTGGATGTGCATCCAACTTGCTTGCTCATGAAGACCTAGGGAAATTTGAGGAAGCCCATCGTTGGAATATACAAGCCAAGTTCTATAATGAAAGATTCCCACTAGTATATGAAAGTGATAACTCAAGAGACTCTCTATAATGAAGATCATGGTGCTACTTTGAAGCACAAGTGTGGTAAAAGGATAGTAGCATTGCCCCTTCTCTCTTTTTCTCTCATTTTTTGTTTTTTGGCCTTCTTTTTTATTTGGCCTTTCCTTTTTTTAATTTCCTCACATGGGACAATGCTCTAATAATGAAGATCATCACACTTCTATTTACTTTACAACTCAATACTTAGAACAAAATATGACTCTATATGAATGCCTTCGGCGGTGTACCAGGATGTGCAATGAATCAAGAGCGACATGTATGAAATAATTATGAACGGTGGCTTTGCCACGAATACTATGTCAACTACATGATAATGCAAAGCAATATGACAATGATGGAATGTGTCATAATAAAACGGAACGGTGGAAAGTTGCATGGCAATATATCTCGGAATGGCTATGGAAATGCCATAATAGGTAGGTATGGTGGCTGTTTTGAGGAATGTATATGGTGGGTGTATGGTACCGGCGAAAGTTGCGCGGTACTAGAGAGGCTAGCAATGGTGGAAGGGTGAGAGTGCGTATAATCCATGGACTCAACATTAGTCATAAAGAACTCACATACTTATTGCAAAAATCTATTAGTCATTGAAGCAAAGTACTACTCGCATGCTCCTATGGGGATAGATGGTAGGAAAAGACCATCGCTCGTCCCCGACAGCCACTCATAAGGAAGACAATCAATAAATACCTCATGCTCCAACTTCGTTACATAACGGTTCACCATACGTGCATGCTACAGGAATCACAAACTTCAAAACAAGTATTTATACAATCCAAAATTACCCACTAGCATGACTCTAATATCACCATCTTTATATCACAAAACTATTGCAAGGAATCAAACATATCATATTCAGTGATCTACAAGTTTTATGTAGGACTTTATGACTAACCATGTGAATGACCAATTCCTGTCAACTATCTAAATAGATATAAGTGAAGCAAGAGAGTTTAATTCTTTCTACAAAAGTTATGCCCACACTCGAACAAATATAAGTGAAGCAGAAGAGCATTCTACAAATGGCGGTTTCTATGTGTAGAGAAACAGGCAATCCAAACTTCAAATGATATAAGTAAAGCACATGAAGCATTCTATAAAGCCATACTCAAAAGATATAAGTGAAGTGCAAAGAGCATTCTATAAATCAACCAAGGAATATCTCATACCAGCATGGTGCATTATTAAACGAAAAATAAAAAGCACACGATGCTCCAAGATTTACACATATTGTGACGTCCCCGGTTTGACCGTACACTAATCATGCACGCAAATGTGTACGATCAAGATCAGGGACTCACGGGAAGATATCACAACACAACTCTACAAATAAAATAAGTCATACAAGCATCATAATACAAGCCAGGGGCCTCGAGGGCTCGAATACAAGTGCTCGATCATAGACGAGTCAGCGGAAGCAACAATATCTGAGTACAGACATAAGTTAAACAAGTTGCCATAAGATGGCTAGCACAAACTGGGATACAGATCGAAAGAGGCGCAGGCCTCCTGCCTGGGATCCTCCTAACTACTCCTGGTCGTCGTCAGCGGGCTGCACGTAGTAGTAGGCACCTCCGGTGTAGTAGGGGTCGTCGTCGACGGTGGCGTCTGGCTCCTGGACTCCAGCATCTGGTTGCGACAACCAGAAGGAAGGGAAAGGGGGAAAAGGGGGAAGAAAGCAACCGTGAGTACTCATCCAAAGTACTCACAAGCAAGGAACTACACTACATATGCATGGGTATATGTGTAAGGAGGCCATATCAGTGGGCTGAACTGCAGAATGCCAGAATAAGAGGGGGATAGCTAATCCTGTCGAAGACTACGCTTCTGGTCACCTTCGTCTTGCAACAGGCATAAGAGGGTAGGTCGAAGTCCTCCAAGTAGCATCTCCAAGTAACATCTCCAAGTAGCATCGCATAGCATAATCCTACCCGGCGATCCCCTCCTCGTATCCCTGAGAGAGAGCGACCACCGGTTGTATCTGGCACTTGGAAGGGTGTGATTTATTAAGTATCCGGTTCTAGTTGTCATAAGGTCAAGGTACAACTCCAAGTCGTCCTGTTACCGAAGATCACGGCTATTCGAATAGATTAACTTCCCTGCAGGGGTGCACCACATAACCCAACACGCTCGATCCCATTTGGCCGGACACACTTTCCTGGGTCATGCCCGGCCTCGGAAGATCAACACGTCGCAGCCCCACCTAGGCTCAACAGAGAGGCCAGCACGCCGGTCTAAACCTAAGCGCACAGGGGTCTGGGCCCATCGCCCATAGCACACCTGCACGTTGCGTACGCGGCCGAAAGCAGACCTAGCCTAGTGGCGTTCCAGTCCAATTCGGCGCGCGCCGCTCCGTCGCTGACGTCTGAAGTGCTTCGGCTGATACCACGACGTCGGGATACCCATAACTACTCCCGCGTAGATGGTTAGTGCGTATAGGCTCGTAGCCAACTCAGATCAAATACCAAGATCTCGTTAAGCGTGTTAAGTATCCGCGAACACCGAACAGGGCCAGGCCCACCTCTCTCCTAGGCGGTCTCAACCTGCCCTGTCGCTCCGCCACAAAGATCCACACAGAGGGCCGTCGGGACAAAGGTCCTTTCAGCCCCCAATCCGTGAATCACTCGCGGGTACTCTTCGAGCTGACCCGACTTTAGTCACCATCTGTATAGTATGTATGTATGTATAGTATATACCCGTGATCACCTCCCGAGTGATCACGGCCCAATAGTATAGCAAGGCAGACTGACAAGAATGTAGGGCCAATGATGATAAACTAGCATCCTATACTAAGCATTTAGGATTGCAGGTAAGGTATCAACAGATGTAGCGACAATGTCAGGCTATGCATCAGAATAGGATTAACGAAAGCGGTAACATGCTACACTACTCTAATGCAAGCAGTATAGAGTAGAATAGGCGATATCTGGTGATCAAGGGGGGGCTTGCCTGGTTGCTCTGGCAAGAGAGAGGGGTCGTCAACACCGTAGTCGAACTGGCCAGCAGCAGCGTCGGTCTCGTAGTCTACCGGAGAGAAGAGGGGGAAGAAACAATGAATACAAGTAAATAGATGCATATCGATGCATGACATGTCAAGAAGTGATGCTAGGCGTGCCCTAACGTGGTATGAGGGGGTACTGGTTAGGGGGGAAAAACATCCGGGGAAGTTTTCCCGGTTCCGGACGTCTGTCAGACAGATGAACCGGAGAGGAAAGTTTGCAGGTTCGATAGGTTAGAGGCGTGTGGTGGACGAACGGACTGCGTATCCGGATTCGTCACGTCGTTCTGAGCAACTTTCATGTTGAAAATATTTTAATCCGGATTACGGATTAAAAGATATGATTTTTAAAAGATTTTATTAATTTCAGGAATTTAATTAATTATTTAATTAATTTCGAAAATGCTTTTATGACATCAGCATGATGTCATGCTGACATCATCAGTCAACAGGATTGACCGAGTCAACCCTGACAGGTGGGTCCCGCATGTCATTCTCTAATATCTAATTAACCTAATCAGAGTTAATTAACATTAGTTAATTAGGTTAATTAGTGATTAGGGTTAATTAATCAGAATTAATTAGACTAATTAATTACTTACTTACTTAATTAATTAATTAATTAGTTAATTAGTTTTAATTCATTTTCATTTTATTTTTATTCCCTGCTTTAATTAAAAAAAAACGTTCTGTTGTGTGGGGGGTGGGGCCCCCATGTCATTGGCCCCGAGGGGCAAACGGGCAAGCGGGCGCGCGGGGCGATGCCCGTTCTGGCGCACCCCAGGAGGACACGGCGCCCGCGCCCGAGGCCAACGGGGGCCGGGGCGGCCGAGGCCCAAGACGGCGGCCGGAGGCCGCAGCCACG
>NC_041382.1:154247832-154253070 GCF_002162155.2 Triticum dicoccoides | reverse complement strand
GGAATTCCATCGCATTTACGAATAAGTAACGGGGCAGGTCGGCAACGACAGAATGTTATAAGTGTTATAATCTGGGATTAACCCATGAATGAGCATATGAGTACCTCTCGAGTTTGAACATTTAAAAGACATCGAGAGTAAGGTTGGGAGGTACAATAAGAAGTTTCAAGTAGCCAGGCAATCGTTCAATGCCTAGTCAGAAGGTGAAAGTGGTTTCAAAGCAACGGGATAATTATTGTGTCCGATGCCAGAATTGATGATCTCATCGGAAAGGTGGCTCATGAATTACTTACGAGTCCACGCGGGAGGAATATCTTTGGAACTGGGGTGTGCAGGAGAGTCAGGTTTCGATCCTGTGGAACTGTGGGTTATGGGCCCACCATGTGGGTTAAAAGTAGGAAAGGCAGTGACGTCTTGCACAATCATGTAAGCAAGGCATGTTAGAGGATAGCCTGACAGTTATGTCGGCAATAATGTCGGTACCAAGGGCGAGGGACAAAGAGAACCATCTTCCTGCTCGTTGAACGAGGCGGACCAATAGGCAAAGTTCTCGTCCATCGGTGGTTACCGGAATGTCCTCACCAAAATAACAGGGTCTTTCTGACAGAATTGTACACCGAGGTGTTTACAAAAGTAGGAGAATATTACTGCTTAGATCTCATAGATCACAAGAAAGGTTAAACCAAACAATGGAAAGGAAGATATGATTATCGGATTTAACCAAATCAATGGAAAGGAAAAATGTGTTTAAACACATTTTCCAGGGGTATATCCTTCCCAAGGACAAGCAGATGATATCCATGACAGGATAGTAGGTAGAAAACCATTTTAGGTAAGGGGAGAAAAATTTCATGACATTACCCATACAACGGTGTTTGGATAATTGATAAAGAGAATTTAGCATTGTGCTTCAAATGTTCTTGGTGATGAACGGAGTACCACAGACATGCTTCAGGTAGCAATGATATGGTGTTTCAATCAAGGGCCCGACTTCGGATACACCAATGACCCATCAGGAGTAACTTATAAAATAAGTCCTACCACTTCCTCTAGGAGGAATGGTTATCCTTGCAAAAGAAATCATAATGATAGGTCCTCCAGCCAGGGGGGGGGGTGCTAGGCATGACATCCTGTTACCAGGTCATCAAAGGGCCAACAACATAACTCTTGGAAAGTTGTCCCAACCATCCTATCTGACCGAGATTCAGATCCGATTGGTGTAATGATACCTCAGACTCAGGATGTCCGAGAATAAAAGGTGCAACACAAATAGACGAAATGACATTTCAGGATTCTCAGGAAATGAACTATGGGAGTGGGTTCCTGAAACAATAGTTCATCATTAAACCAAGGAGAGGAGGAGGTGGCTGATGGGCTCAGCGATAATCCATCGAGATTTCCAAAAGATGGATTTCCACCATTAAGTGAACAAGGAGATAACATTTGTCAGATCAACTGATATAAGGAAGTATGCTCGAGGAAAACATACACAATTAAACATTGGTTGAAGGGTGCGCCCGAAGTACGGGTTGGGTTGCACGACCAATGTTAAAATGGTGATTCAATTAGCGAAGGACTTAGAATGAACTATCGCCCATTCACTTCAAAGCAATAGGGTTGCTAGGAGTTTTGAATTCATACGTCATAGCTCCATTGTCGGTATTCCGGTTGAAAACAATACGGGGACCAAGGAATGAACGAAGATGGCAAGAAGTATTATGATATCAAGAATTATTAAGAGGTGGTGAAATTCTCACCACATTCTTGACAAAAAGAGATGGTAATACTTCCGAGGTAAGGAAGATCAATTGCTGGACAGCAAGGAACTCAAGGTATAACACCAAACATGAACAAGCTTGTGTTGGTGGGAAGGCAATAAAGTGGTCGATGATAATACAATTCATCGAGGCAAGGATGGTATTTCTCATCATGAATCCAATTGATATCCTGGATGAGCTCAGAATGATGATGATGATCACGACACATTTGTCGAGAGATTTCACGAAGATGTAATCGATCGACGATGACATCAAGTCAAACAATGATGAAGTGAAAGGTTATTGGAACCAAGGGTACGACACCACTCGAAACCAAGCTTGTTGTTCAAGGCGAAATGATATGACGATGAGGATCGACGTAAGGTTAGTTCATCGTCGAAAATTGGTGCTCCGAGAATAAGGACCAGGTAGCACAGTTAGAATCGTCACGACAATGATATAGCCAAACAGGCTAGGAATGGCGTGATCGGGTACAAACTCGTACTTATAGAATTACTGAAGAGTTGTTGAACCGTAGAGCGGACTCGGTTCAGTTATCGGGGTCTTTGAGTGTCCAATAACTCAGAGCCCGCGAAAAATTGGAATCAGTGGGAAGGTAGCACTTGATGAAGAACTCATAAAGTTATGCAGTTCCATGATAATCTCGAGATACAGGGGGGGTAATACCCGACACAAGATCAAAGTAAAGGTTGGACTGGTGTATTGATCCATAGAAGACAATTATTTTGACTTGTCCGAGAAAGGAGAACAAAGAAGAACAATCATGGTCGGAACCACGGTTGCAAAAGGCCAGATCCTAGATATAAGATGAACTTATACCAAAGGAATAATTTATTTAAGAGAAGCTTTAATGATAAGATCTACATCGTGTCCATGGGCATGAACACAAGTTCAAGGTCGACTCCCACTTCTCCAATGCATAACATTTCATTCACTTCTGACGTTCGATGAAGTTGCAGTGTTGAAATTTTATCTGGTGAAGCACCAGAAGAGTATGACTCGTGAAAACTTTCGGGTTCACACGGTTTAGAGAAGGCATATGTTCAATCCATACGGGCTTCTTAGAAACATATACCAAAATCTTTAGAAGTAATTAACTCAAGCTCGAAGGCAGAGCATGGTTGAGAAAGTAGACGATACAATTTACCAAAAGCATTATGTATCCGAGAAAAAGGCTCACAAGTTTATTGAATATGAAGGGCATTGTCAGATAAAATCCAACAAAGGATCTGGTGGTCCACAAGGGATCTGACGTGAGCATCGGTACTCAACTAGAGGAAGCAGATTATAGAAACAACTGACTAACTCAATTGTCAAATGCAAAGGAATTATGATTTCCAAATCAAGGGATCAGAAGCAATGCTCTGATTAGGGGTGGATAAGTTGAATAGTCGTAGGGTACAATCAAAGACAATTGGATTGGTCGAGAACCAATTCCAGTTAAAGGAATGGAAGCTCAGCCGGAAAGGTAATTTATAAGGATCAATGATGATTGCGTGTATTCGCAACATATTGAGTCAACAGACTCAAGATGATAATGACAAGAAATGTCAATAAGATTTCTATACTTATGGGATTAATCAGAATGAAAGCAAACAAGAAATTCCAGAGCAATAGGTTGCTGAGGATTTTCGGAATATCGGGTGGTATTTCGAAGACTTTTGTGTAACTCATGAACAACTGGGGGATGGGCGGATACTCGATAAATGCGAGAATTAACCGTAGGGGTATTCAAGTGACAAGAACAGCAAGGCAGTAAGCTCAAGGGATTATCGAAACCACGACGAGTTTTTCAGGGTATCTTGTAATAACAAGACCACTGGGGATGAATGTAAGAATAACAAATGCAAGTAGTTATCCATAAGGGTTTGCGGTGGAAGGTGAATTGCAAACGCGATGAACACAAGTTCTCGGGTTAACAGCGGAGAGTATCTTCAGGGTCTTCTGGTGCAGCAGACGATCAGCAGTAATAAGGGGCTCCCCGGGTGAAAATGATAACGAGATCCTAATGTTAGATTTAGTAAAAATTCATTCAACCCGAATAAAAGAGATGTCAGAGTCCCAGAGTATAGGTCGAGGAATAAAAGATCCTAATACCACCCAATGGTGACATGTGCCCGTAAGACACACAGCCATGTTAGTAAAAGTTTTGTAAAGTCTAGACTCAACTTCGGCCAAGGAGTTGGAAAGGGGATTCCTACAGGCAGTCGGCTCTGATACCAACTTGTGACGTCCCCGGTTTGACCGTACACTAATCATGCACGCAAATGTGTACGATCAAGATCAGGGACTCACGGGAAGATATCACAACACAACTCTACAAATAAAATAAGTCATACAAGCATCATAATACAAGCCAGGGGCCTCGAGGGCTCGAATACAAGTGCTCGATCATAGGCGAGTCAGCGGAAGCAACAATATCTGAGTACAGACATAAGTTAAACAAGTTGCCATAAGATGGCTAGCACAAACTGGGATACAGATCGAAAGAGGCGCAGGCCTCCTGCCTGGGATCCTCCTAACTACTCCTGGTCGTCGTCAGCGGGCTGCACGTAGTAGTAGGCACCTCCGGTGTAGTAGGGGTCGTCGTCGACGGTGGCGTCTGGCTCCTGGACTCCAGCATCTGGTTGCGACAACCAGAAGGAAGGGAAAGGGGGAAAAGGGGGAAGAAAGCAACCGTGAGTACTCATCCAAAGTACTCACAAGCAAGGAACTACACTACATATGCATGGGTATATGTGTAAGGAGGCCATATCAGTGGGCTGAACTGCAGAATGCCAGAATAAGAGGGGGATAGCTAATCCTGTCGAAGACTACGCTTCTGGTCACCTTCGTCTTGCAACAGGCATAAGAGGGTAGGTCGAAGTCCTCCAAGTAGCATCTCCAAGTAACATCTCCAAGTAGCATCGCATAGCATAATCCTACCCGGCGATCCCCTCCTCGTATCCCTGAGAGAGAGCGACCACCGGTTGTATCTGGCACTTGGAAGGGTGTGATTTATTAAGTATCCGGTTCTAGTTGTCATAAGGTCAAGGTACAACTCCAAGTCGTCCTGTTACCGAAGATCACGGCTATTCGAATAGATTAACTTCCCTGCAGGGGTGCACCACATAACCCAACACGCTCGATCCCATTTGGCCGGACACACTTTCCTGGGTCATGCCCGGCCTCGGAAGATCAACACGTCGCAGCCCCACCTAGGCTCAACAGAGAGGCCAGCACGCCGGTCTAAACCTAAGCGCACAGGGGTCTGGGCCCATCGCCCATAGCACACCTGCACGTTGCGTACGCGGCCGAAAGCAGACCTAGCCTAGTGGCGTTCCAGTCCAATTCGGCGCGCGCCGCTCCGTCGCTGACGTCTGAAGTGCTTCGGCTGATACCACGACGTCGGGATACCCATAACTACTCCCACGTAGATGGTTAGTGCGTATAGGCTCGTAGCCAGACTCAGATCAAATAC
>NC_041382.1:154242554-154246036 GCF_002162155.2 Triticum dicoccoides | reverse complement strand
AGGGGTGGGGGCGCGTGGGGGGAAGGATTGGGGCGGCTAGGGTTCGGCCGCGGGGGGGTGGGGGGGTATGTGGCCGGGGCGGCTGGGCCGATGGGCCGGCCCAAGGGGGGGGGAAGTTGGGCCAGGCCAGGGGCCAGGTGGGGTGGGGGAACTGGCTGGGCCAGGGGGTTTTCCCCTCCCTCTCCCTTTTTTTTTCTTCTTTCTTTTCTTTTATTAATTTTCTTTTCTGTTTTTAGATTATTTAAAATGCCAAAGCATTTTACAAAAATTAGTGCACCCCACCATAATTATGTTAGCTATTTTAGACAACCCCCGAAAATTTTATTTTAAATTTTTAAAACTTTTTTTTTGTTTTCATCAATTTGAATTTTGAATTTGAACGGTTTCGAACTAACGCGAGATTAGCAACAGTAATTGTGCTGACGTGGCATCATTAACAGTGGTTTACTGTAGCTTAAGTATCCGGGCGTCACACATATCATGTGACGAATAAAAATATAGCTCAAGTAAAATTACCGATGATCGTTAGAAGAAAGAAGGGATGCCTTCCAGGGCATCCCAAAGCTTAGTTGCTTGGGAGTCCTTGAATATTACCTTGGGGTGCCTCGGGAATCCCCAAGCTTGAGCTCTTGCCACTCCTTATTCCTTCATTCATCGTGATCTTACCCAAAACTTGAAAACTTCAATCACACAAAACTTAACCAAACTCTCGTGAGATCCGTTAGTATAATAAAACAGATCACCACTTCAAGTATTGTTGCAAACTCATTCATATTTTATTTTTGCATTGTAGCTACTGTATTATAACTTCTCTATGGCTTATATCATTGATAAAATCGATAGTTTCATCAAAACTAGCAACACAATGCATCAAAAATAGAATATGTCTTAACCAGGACAGTCTGTAGTAATATGAACATCAACCATACTTATGTAACTCCAAAAATTCTGAAACAATTAGGACAAAATAAAAAAATTATAGAAGTATTGTGCGAAAACTTTCAGAAGCGTTTGACTTTCCAGTAAAAAGTGTAAAATCACGCACTACAACCAAAGTTTCTGTTTGTGCACCGCACATGCCAAACAAGCAATCTAATCATCCTAAAGGCAAATCCTGGCACATTATTTTTATAATACAATGGATTTATACAAGGAGATAATTATTTTTGTTTAAAATTTTATGTAATCAAGGTTCGCAAAGTTTCCATGGGCATGAACAAAGTTCAAGTCTAGATCCCATTTGAACAATGCTCGTCTTTCTCACTTTCACTTTTCTTTTTGACAAAGTTTTAGGTTCCCCTCTTCATTTTTTGTTTTTAAACTATTTAAAAGCACTCAATAGAAATAAATGACTGTCTAAAACTTCCAGATTGTCTCCCTGGCAACGCTTCTTTGAAGCCATTAAGCTAGGCATAAAGTGCTCAAGTAATGGATCCACCGGGATCCCAAGGTATATCAAAGCCAATTTAAATTAGCAATCATTTGGCATTTAGTAATGAGGACAAAGAAACATATTGAAGGAAATATGCCCCAGAGGCAATGATAGAGTTGCTATTTATATTTCCTTATATCATGATAAATGTTTATTATTCATGCTAGAATTGTATTAACCGGAAACTTAGTACATGTGTGAATGCATAGACAAACAAAGTGTCCCTAGTATGCCTCTACTTGACTAGCTCTTTAATCAAAGATGGTTAAGTTTCCTAACCATAGACATGTGTTGTCATTTGATGAATGGGATCACATCATTAGAGAATGATGTGATGGACAAGACCCATCCGTTAGCTTAGCACTATGATCGTTTAGTTTATTGCAATTGCTTTCTTCATGACTTATACATGTTCCTCGGACTATGAGATTATGCAACTCCCGAATACCGAAGGAACACCTTGTGTGCTATCAAACGTCACAACGTAACTGGGTGATTATAAAGATGCTCTACAGGTGTCTCCGATGGTGTTTGTTGAGTTGGCATAGATCGAGATTAGGATTTGTCACTCCATGTATCAGAGAGGTATCTCTGGGCCCTCTTGGTAATGCACATCACTATGAGCCTTGCAAGCAATGTGACTAATGAGTTAGTCACGGGATGATGCATTATGGAACGAGTAAAGAGACTTGCTGGTAACGAGATTGAACTAGGTATGATGATACCGACGATCGAATCTCGGGCAAGTAACATACCGATGACAAAGGGAACAACGTATGTTGTTATGCGGTTTGACCGATAAAGATCTTCGTAGAATATGTTGGAACCAATATGAGCATCCAGGTTTCGCTATTGGTTATTGACCAGAGATGTGTCTCGGTCATGTCTACATAGTTCTCAAACCCATAGAGTCCGCACGCTTAAAGTTCGATGATGATTTGTATTATGAGTTATGTGATTTGATGTACCAAAGTTTGTTCCGAGTCCTGGATGAGATCAAGGACATGACGAGGAGTCTCGAAATGGTCGAGAGGTAAAGATTCATATTTTGAAAGGTTGCATTTGGACATTGGAATGGTTCCGAGTGGTTCGGGCATTTTTCCGGAGTACCGGGAGGTTATCGGAACCCCCGGGAGAACTTATGGGCCTTATGGTCCATAAGAGGGAAGCACACCAGCCCACAAGGGGTTGGTGTGCCCCCCTTGGGCAGGAGGCCAATTAGGACTAGGAGAAGGGGGTCGGCCTCCCCTTTCCTTCTCCTTCTCCCTCCCCCCTGTCCTACTCCGTGTGGGAGGTGGAATCCTACTAGGACTAGGGAGTTCTAGTAGGACTCCACACTTTGGAGCCCCCTAGGGCCGGCTGTTGGGTAACGTAGTAATTTCAAAAAAATTCCTACGCACACGCAAGATCATGGTGATGCATAGCAACGAGAGGGGAGAGTGTTGTCTACGTACCCTCGTAGACCGATAGCGGAAGCGTTATGACAACGCGGTTGATGTAGTCGTACGTCTTCACGGCCCGACCGATCAAGCACCGAAACTACGGAACCCCCGAGTTCTAGCACATGTTCAGCTCGATGATGATCCCCGGACTCCGATCCAGCAAAGTGTCGGGGAAGAGTTCCATCAGCACGACAGCGTGGTAACGATCTTGATGTTCTACCGTCGCAGGGCTTCGCCTAAGCACCGCTACAATATTATCGAGGATTATGGTGGAGGGGGGCACCGCACACGGCTAAGAGAACGATCACGAAGATCAACTTGTGTGTCTAGAGGTGCCCCCCTGCCCCCGTATATAAAGGATCAAGGGGGAGGGGTGGCCGGCCAGGAGGAGGCGCGCCAGGGAGGAGTCCTACTCCTACCGGGAGTAGGACTCCCTCCTTTTCCTTGTCCAACTAGGAGAGGGGGAAGGAAAGGAGGGAGGAGAGGAAGGAAAGGGGGGGTGCCGCCCCCCCTCCTTGTCCAATTCGGACTAGAGGGGGAGGGGGAGCGCGGCCTGCCCTAGCCGCCCCTCCTCTTCTCCCCTTTGGGCCCATGAGGCCCATTAACCC
>NC_041382.1:154227832-154242361 GCF_002162155.2 Triticum dicoccoides | reverse complement strand
CGGTTTTATCCGAAACTTCTCCGGAACACTTCCGGTGTCCGAATATAGCCGTCCAATATATCAATCTTTATGTCTCGACCATTTCGAGACTCCTCGTCATGTCCGTGATCACATCCAGGACTCTGAACAATCTTCGGTACATCAAAATATATAAACTCATAATGAAACTGTCATCATAACGTTAAGCGTGCGGACCCTACGGGTTCGAGAACAATGTAGACATGACCGAGACACGTCTCCAGTCAATAACCAATAGCGGAACCTGGATGCTCATATTGGCTCCTACATATTCTATGAAGATCTTTATCGGTCAGACCGCATAACAACCTACGTTGTTCCCTTTGTCATCGGTATGTTACTTGCCCGAGATTCGATCGTCGGTATCTCAATACCTAGTTCAATCTCGTTACCGGCAAGTCTCTTTAGTCGTTTCATAATACATCATCTCGCAACTAACTCATTAGTTGCAATGCTTGCAGGGCTTATGTGATGTGCATTACCGAGAGGGCCCAGAGATACCTCTCCGACAATCGGAGTGACAAATCCTAATCTCGAAATACGCCAACCCAACATGTACCTTTGGAGACACCTGTAGAGCTCCTTTATAATCACCCAGTTACGTTGTGACGTTTGGTAGCACACAAAGTGTTCCTCCGGCAAACGGGAGTTGCATAATCTCATAGTCATAGGAACATGTATAAGTCATGAAGAAAGCAATAGCAACATACTAAACGATCGGGTGCTAAGCTAATGGAATGGGTCATGTCAATCACATCATTCTCCTAATGATGTGATCCCATTAATCAAATGACAACACATGGCTATGGTTAGGAAACATAACCATCTTCGATTAACGAGCTAGTCAAGTAGAGGCATACTAGTGACGTTTAGTTTGTCTATGTATTCACACAAGTATTATGTTTCCGGTTAATACAAAGCATGAATAATAAACATTTATCATGATATAAGGAAATAAAATAATAACTTTATTATTGCATCTAGGGCATATTTCCTTCACCGGCTACCTCTCCCTCTCCCTCCTTTATATACGGAGGCAGGGGGTACCCCGAAGACACACAAGTTGATCTTTTAGCCGTGTGCGGTGCCCCCCTCCATAGTTACACACCTCAGTCATATTGTTGTAGTGCTTCGGCGAAGCCCTGTGTCGGTAACTTCATCATCACCGTCACCAAACCATCCTGCTGACGGAACTCTCCCTCGACCTCAACTGGATCAAGAGTTTGAGGGACGTCATCAAGCTGAACATGTGCTGATCGCGGAGGTACCGTGCATTTGGTACTTGGATCGGTTGGATCGCGAAGACGTTCGACTACATCAACCGTGTTACTAAACACTTCCTCTTTCGGTCTACGAGGGTACGTAGACATACACTCCCCTCTCGTTGCTATGCATCTCCTAGATAGATCTTGCATGATCGTAGGATTTTTTTTGAAATACTGCGTTCCCCAACAGTGGCATCCGAGCCAGGTCTATGCGTAGATGTTATATGCACGAGTAGAACACAAAGAGTTGTGGGCGATAATAGTCATACTGCTTACCAGCATGTCATACTTTTATTCGGCGGTATTGTTGGATGAAGCGGCCTAGACTGACATTACATGACCGCGTTCATGAGACTGGTTCTACCGCCGTGCTTCGCATACAGGTGGCTAGTGGGTGTCTGTTTCTCCAACTTTAGTTGAATCAAGTTTGACTACGCTTGGTCCTTGTTGAAGGTTAAAACAACACACTTGACAAAAAATCGTTGTGGTTTTGATGCGTAGGTAAGAACAGTTCTTGCTAGAAGCCCGTAGCAGCCACGTAAAACTTGCAACAACAAAGTAGAGAATGTCTAACGTGTTTTTGCAGGGCATGTTGTGATGTGATATGGCCAAGACGTGATGAGATATAAATTATTGTATGAGATGATCATGTTTTGTTAAAGTTATCGGCAACTGGCAGGAGCCTTATGGTTGTCTCTTTATTGCATAAGATGCAAGCGCCATATAATTGCTTTACTTTATCGCTATGCGATAGCAATAGTTGCAAAAGCAATAATTGGCGAGACGACCATGTTATGACACATTGATAAAGATCAAGATGATGGAGATCATGGTGTCATGCCGGTGATGATGGAGATCATGATGGTACTTTGGAGATGGAGATCAAAGGCACAAGATGATGATGGCCATATCATGTCACATATTTTGATTGCATGTGATGTTTATCTTTTATGCATCTTATTTTGCTTAGTACAATGGTAGCATTATGAGATGATCCCTTACTAAATTTCAAGGTACAAGTGTTCTCCCTGAGTATGCACCGTTGCTACAGTTTGTCGTGCCAAGACACCACGTGATGATCGGGTGTGATAAGCTCTACATTCACATACAACGGGTGCAAGCCAGTTTTGCATGTGCAGAATACTCGAGTTAAACTTGACGAGCCTAGCATATGCAGATATGGCCTCGGAACACAGAGACCGAAAGGTCAAACATGAATCATATAGTAGATATGATCAACATAGTGATGTTCACCGTTGGAAGCTACTCCATCTCACGTGATGATCGGACATGCATGGTTTAGTTGATATGGATCACGTGATCATTTAGATGACTAGAGGGATGTCTATCTAAGTGGGAGTTCTTAAGTAATATGATTAATTGAAATTAAATTTATCATGAACTAAGTCCTGATAGTATTTGCATATCTATGTTGTAGATCAATTGCTCGCGTATAGCTTCCCCGTTTTATTTATGATATGTTCCTAGAGAAAACTAAGTTGAAAGTTGATAGTAGCAATGATGCAGACTAGGTCCGTGATCTGAGGATTATCCTCATTGCTACACAGAAGAATTATGTCCTTGATGCACCGCTTGGTGAAAGAACTATTGTAGTACCAAATGCAGACGTTATGAATGTTTGACAAGCTCGGTATGATGACTACTTGATAGTTTAGTGCACCATGCTTTACGGCTTAGAACCGGGACTTCAAAAATGTTTTGAAACACCATGGAGCATAGGAGATGTTCCAAGAGTTGAAATTGGTATTTCAGACTCATGCACGAGTCGAGAGGTATGAGACCTCTGACAAGTATGTTTGCCTACAAGATGGAGGAGAATAGCTCAAACAGTGAGCATGTGCTCAGAATGTCTGAGTACTACAATCGCTTGAATCAAGTGGGACTTAATCTTCCAGATAAGATAGTGATTGACAGAGTTCTCTAATCACAATCACCAAGTTACTGGAACTTTGTGATGAACTATAATATGCAAGGATGACGAAACGATTCCCCGAGCTCTTCGCGATGCTGAAATCGGCGAAGGTAGAAATCAGGAAAAGCATCAAGTGTTGATGGTTGAAAAGACCAGTAGTTTCAAGTAAAAGGGCATGGGAAAGAAAGGGAACTTCAAGAAGAATGAAATGTTAGTTTCCACTCCCATGAAGAAGCCCAAAGCTAGACCCAAGCCTGAAACTGAGTGCTTCTACTGCAAAGGAAATGGTCACTGGAAGCGGAACTGCCCCAAATACTTGGCGGATAAAAATGATGGCAAAGTGAACAAAAGTATATATGATATAAATGTTATTGATGTGTACTTTACTAGTATTCATAGTAGCCCCTGGGTATTTGATACTGGTTCAATTGCTATGATTAGTAACTTGAAACAGGAGTTATAAAATGAACAGAGACTAGTTGAGGGCAAGGTGATGATGTGTGTTGGAAGTGATTCCAAGGTTGATAAGATCACCATCGCACACTCCCTTTACCTTCGGGATTAGTGTTGAACCTAAAATAAATGTTATTTGGTGTTTGCGTTGAGCATAATATGATTGGATCATGTTTATTGCAATACAGTTATTCATTTAAGTCAAAGAATAATTGTTATTCTGTTTACATGAATAAAGCCTTCTGTGGTCATACACCCAAGGTGAATGGTTTATTGAATCTCGATTGTAGTGATACACATATTCATAATATTGAAGCCAAAAGATGCAAGGTTAATAATGATAGTGCAACTTATTTCTGGCACTACTGTTTAGGTCATATTGGTGTAAAGCGCATGAAGAAACTCCATGTTGGTGGGCTTTTGGAGTCAGTTGATGCTTGCGAACCATGCCTCATGGGCAAGATGACTAAGACTCCATTCTCTGGAACAATGGAGCGAGCAACAGACTTATTAGAAATAATACATACTGATGTATGCAATCCAATGAGTGTTGAGGCTCGCGGCAGGTATCGTTATTTTCTGACCTGCACAGATGATTTGAGAAGATATGAGTATATCTACTTAATAAATCACAAGTCTGAAATGTTTGAAAAGTTCAAAGAATTTCAAAGTGAAGTGGAGAATCACTGTAACAAGAAAATAAAGTTTCTATGATCTGATCATGGAGACGAAATATTTGAGTTACGAGTTTGGCCTTCAGTTGAAACAATGTCGAATAGTTTCGCAACTCACGCCACCTGGAACACCACAGCGTAATGGTGTGTCCGAACGTCGTAACCATACTTTATTAGATATGGTACGATCTATGATGTCTCTTACCGATTTACCACTATCGTTTTGGTGTTATGCATTAGAGACAGCTGCATTCATGTTAAATAGGGCAGCATCTAAAAATCTATTGAGATGACACCGTATGAACTTTGGTTTAGCAAGAAACCTAAGCTGTCGTTTCTTAAAGTTTGAGGTTGCGATGCTTATGTGAAAAAGTTTCAGCCTGATAAGCTCAAACCCAAATTCGAGAAGTGCGTCTTCATAGGATACCCAAAATAAACTGTTGGGTACACCTTCTATCACAGATCCGAAGGCAAGTTCTTTGTTGCTAAGAGCGGATCCTTTCTAGAGAAGGAGTTTCTCTCAAAAGAAGTGAGTGGAAGGAAAGTAGAACTTGATGAGTTAGTTGTACCTTCTCCCGAATTGGAAAGTAGTTCATCACAGAAACCAGTTCCAGTGATTCCTACAGAAATTAGTTAGGAAGCTAATGATGATGATCATGAAACTTCAAATCAAGTTACTACCGAACCTCGTAGGTCAACCAGAGTACGATCCGCACCAGAGTGGTATGGTAATCCTGTTTTGGAGGTCATGTTACTTGACCATGACGAACCTATGAACTATGAGGAAGTGATGATGAGCCCAGATTCCTTGAAATGGCTTGAGGCCATGAAATCTGAGATGGGATCCATGTATGAGAACAAAGTGTGGACTTTAGTTGACTTGCCCGATGATCGACAAGCCATAGAGAATAAATGGATATTCAAGAAGAAGACTGACGCTGACGGTAATATTACTGTCTACAAAGCTTGACTTGTTGTGAAAGGTTTTCGACAAGTTCAAGGAGTTGACTACGATGAGACCTTCTCACCCGTAGCGATGCTTAAGTCTGTCCGAATCATGTTAGCAATTGCCGCATTTCATGATTATTAAATTTGGCAAATGGATGTCAAAACTACATTCCTTAATGGATATCTTAAAGAAGAGTTGTATATGATGCAACCAGAAGGTTTTGTCAATCCTAAAGATGCTAACAAAGTGTGCAAGCTCCAACGATCCATTTATGGACTGGTGCAAGCATCTCGGAGTTGGAATATACGCTTTGATGAGCTAATCAAAGCACATAGTTTTATACAGACTTGCGGTGAAGCCTGTATTTACAAGAAAGTGAGTGGGAGCACTACAACCTTTCTGATAAGTATATGCGTATGCCATATTATTGATCGGAAATGATGTAGAATTTTCTGGAAATCATAAAGGAGTGTTTGAAAGGAGTTTTTAAAGTAAGACCTTGGTAAAGCTGCTTACATATTGAGCAAGACGCTTGATAAGGTTTTTCAATGAGTACATACCTTGACAAGATTTTGAAGGAGTTCAAAATGGATCAGTCAAAGAAGGAGTTCTTGCTTGTGTTACAATGTGCGAAGTTGAGTAAAGACTCAAAACTCGACCATGACAGAAAATAGAAAGAGAATGAAAAGCCATTCCCTATGCCTCAGTCATAGGTTCTATAAAGTATGCTATGCTCTGTACCAGACCTATTGTATACCTTAGCATGATTTTGGCAAGGGAGTACAATAGTGATCTAGGAGTAGATCACTGGACAATGGTCAAAATTATCCTTAGAGGACTAAGGAAATATTTCTCGGTTATGGAGGTGATAAAAGAGTTCATCGTAAGGAGTTACGTTGATGCAAGCCTTTTGACACCGATCTAGATGACTCTAAGTCTCGATCTAGATACATATTGAAAGTGGGAGCAATTAGCTAGAGTAGCTCTGTGCAGAGTATTGTAGACATAGAAATTTTCAAAATACATATGAATCTGAATGTTGCAGACCCGAAGGCTAAACTTCTCTCACAAGCAAAACATGATCACTCTATGGGTGTTAATCACACTACAAAAAAATACACTTCCGTGATGATACGTGTTTGACATAGTAGGTCACGTTTTCTGTCATGCATGTACATCCATGACAAATTTATGACAGAATAAGATAGTCATACTCGTGCTGTCGTAAAAGTGTTCCATGACATTACCAAAATTATCATCATGGAAGTGTCCACTTCCATGACGATAAATCGCGCGTCATGGAAGTGCTTTCGTCAAGGGTGACCGACACGTGGCATCCATCGTAACGGGTCACGGTTAAGCTATATGGTCCGGTTTTGGATCTGATAACCCGCTAACAGCCTGAACCAATGAGGATTTTCCACGTGTAAAATTCTCATTGGCTGGAGAAAACACGTGTTGGCTCACCATTGGGACAGATGTCATCCATTCATTGTACAGGAGGCGCCTATGATACGCCGACATGTGGCACGGCCCAACAGAGGCCCATTCCAGTGAAAAGGCCGGCCCGTGTGACTTGGTCAAAAGGTAACGGGCCGGCCCATGCAAATCCTGTTAATGGCCTGTTTGTATATAGCCCATTTACGGCCCGCTAACTCATGGCCCGTTATGGCCTATCTGAATTAAGCCCAGTAGCTTTATCTGGGCCGTCCAATATGATTCCAGCCTATTGTAACTTTCGGCCCATGTATGGCCCATGATGTCTTTCGGCCCCTACGAGGCCATTTGTAACTCTTGGCCCATTAACGGCCCGTGGTGAATCCGGCCCGCGATGAACAACGTACCCCTTTATACCCATTAACGACCCATTATTCCATTGGGCCGTTTCCAGCCCGTGTTATCTTTCGGCCTTCTCAAGGCCCATTTAATCTTGGGCTCATTTCCAGCATTCGGTTACTTACGGCCCGTCATTGGCCTTTTCTGCTTATGGGCCAAATTCAGCCCGCGGTTACAATCGGCCCGTTTGCGGCCAGTTAATCCGTTGGTGCGTTTTCATAACGTCATCAAATACAACCGATTAATGACGACATGTTATTGTCGTCCCATGAACGAACGATTCCAAATCTAGCCCATTTACGGCCCATAATGTGGTCTGTTATTGGCCCATGTTTGGCCTATCGATCATGCGACACGTAGAAGGCCCATTGATGCTATGGCCCGTAGAAGGCCCATTGATGCTACGACCCTAAGAAGGCCCATTCTTTCTACGGCCCTAAGAAGGCCCATTGTTTCTATGGCCCGTAGGAGGTGTTGGGGAACGTAGTAATTTTAAAAAAATTCCTACGCACACGCAGGATCATGGTGATGCATAGCAATGGGAGGGGAGAGTGTTGTCTACATTACCCTCGTAGACCGTTCGTGGAAGCGTTATATCAACGTGGTTGATGTAGTTGTACGTCTTCACGATCCGACCGATCCAAGTACCGAAAGCACGGCACCTCCGAGTTCTGCACACGTTCGGCTCGGTGACGTCCTCGCCTTCTCGATCCAACAAGAGGGGCGAAGTAGTAGATGAGTTCCGGCAGCACGACAGCGTGGTGACGGTGTTGGTGAAGAACAATCTTCGCAGGGCTTCGCCTAAGCACTACGAAAACTATGATGGAGGATAAACTAGAGGGGACGGGGTTGCTGGCACATGGCTTGGTGTTTCTTGATGTGTCTTGGGTGCTAGCCCTGCCCCTCTATTTATATGTTGAGCCTTGGGGTCGAAACTTGGAGTAAAAGCCTCCACAAAGTCGGTTTCACCCGAAAGGCAAGAGTCCTTCTCGGACTCGAGGGCCAGACGCCAGGGTTCCCGACGTCTGGACTCAGACGCCAGGGACCCTGGCGTCTGGCCCCTGGACTCCGCAAAACTTCCATTTGCGCTTTCCAAAACCCTTTTGGGCTTTCCCTTTGGCCCAAATAAAGTGTTCTCGTACCCAAACATTTCGGGAAACATCTGGAACCCCTTCCGGTGAATTCCGGAACCCTTACGGTGACCAAACACTATTATCCCATATATCAAACTTTATCTTCGGACCATTCCAGAGTTCCTCGTCATGTCCGTGGTCTCATCCTGGACTCCGAACAACATTCGGTCACCAACATACATAACTCATATAGTACTATATAGTCAACGAATGTTAAGCGTGCGGACCCTACGGGTTCGAGAACTATGTAGACATGACCGAGACACCTCTCTGGTCAATAACCAATAGCGGGACCTGGATGCCCATATTGGCTCCTACATATTCTACGAAGATCTTTATCGGTCAGACCGCATAACAACATATGTTGTTCCCTTTGTCATTGATATGTTACTTGCCCGAGATTCGATCATCTGTATCTCAATACCTAGTTCAATCTCGTTACCGGCAAGTCTCTTTACTCATTCTATAATACACCATCCCGCAACTAACTCATTAGGTGCAATGCTTGCAAGGCTTATAGTGATGTGCATTAGCGGGTGGGCCCAGAGATACCTCTCCGACAATCGGAGTGACAAATCCTATTCTCAAAATACGCCAACCCAACAAGTACCTTCGGAGACACCTGTAGAGCACCTTTATAATCACCCAGTTACTTTGTGACGTTTGGTGGCACACAAAGTGTCCCTCCGGTAAACCGGAGTTGCATAATCTCATAGTCATAGGAACATGTATAAGTCATGAAGAAAGCCATAGCAACAAACTAAACGATCAAGTGCTAAGCTAACGAAATGGGTCAAGTCAATCACATCATTCTCCTAATGATGTGATCCCGTTAATCAAATGACAACTCATGTCTATGGTTAGGAAACATAACCATCTTTGATCAACGAGCTAGTCAAGTAGAGGCATACTAGTGACACTCTGTTTGTCTATGTATTCACACATGTATTATGTTTCCGGTTAATACAATTCTAGCATGAATAATAAACATTTATCATGATATAAGGAAATAAATAATAACTTTATTATTGCCTCTAGGGCATATTTCCTTCATTTTCCCACTTGCACTAGAGTCAATAATCTAGTTCACATCGCCATGTGATTTAATACCAATAGTTCACATTACCATGTGATTAACACCCATAGTTCACATCGACATGTGATAAACACCCAAAGGGTTTACTAGAGTCAATAATCTAGTTCACATCGCTATGTGATTAACACATTAACACCCAAAGAGTACTAAGGTGTGATTATGTTTTGCTTGTGAGAGAAGTTTAGTCAACGGGTCTGCCATATTCAGATCCATAAGTATTTTGCAAATTTCTATGTCAACAATGCTCTGCATGGAGCTACTCTAGCTAATTGCTCCCACTTTCAATATGTATCCAGATTGAGATTTAGAGTCATCTGGATCAGTGTCAAAATTTGCATCGATGTAACCCTTTACGACAAACCTTTTTGTCACCTTCATAATCGAGAAACATATCCTTATTCCACTAAGGATAATTTTGACCGCTGTCCAGTGATCTACTCCTAGATCACTATTGTACTCCCTTGCCAAAATCAGTGTAGGGTATACAATAGATCTGGTAGACAGCATGGCATATTTTATAGAACCTATGGCCAAGGTATAGGGAATGACTTTCATTCTCTTTCTATCTTCTGCCGTGGTCGGGCTTTGAGTCTTACTCAGTTCCACACCTTGTAACACAGGCAAGTACTCTTTCTTTGACTGTTCCATTTTGAACTACTTCAAAATCTTGTGAAGGTATGTACTCATTGAAAAACTTATCAAGCGTCTTGATCTATCTCTATAGATCTTGATGCTCAATATGTAAGCAGCTTCATCGAGGTCTTTCTTTGAAAAAAATCCTTTCAAACACTCCTTCATGCTTTGCAGAATAATTCTACATTATCTCCGATCAACAATATGTCATTCACATATACTTATCAGAAATGTTGTAGTGCTCCTACTCACTTTCTTGTAAATACAGGCTTCACCGCAAGTCTGTATAAAACTATATGCTTTGATCAACTTATCAAAGCGTATATTCCAACTCTGAGATGCTTGCACCAGTCCATAGATGGATCGCTGGAGCTTGCATATTTTGTTAGCACCTTTAGAATTGACAAAACTTTCTTGTTGCATCATATACAACTCTTCTTTAATAAATCCATTAAGGAATGTTGTTTTGTTTATCCATTTGCCAGATTTCATAAAATGTGGCAATTGCTAACATCATTCGGACAGACTTAAGCATAGATGCGAGTGAGAAACTCTCATCGTAGTCAACACCTTGAACTTGTCAAAAACCTTTTGCGACAATTCTAGCTTTGTAGATAGTAACAGTACTATCAGCGTCCGTCTTCCTCTTGAAGATCCATTTAATTTCAATGGCTCGCCGATCTTTTGGGCAAGTCAATTAAATTCCATACTTTGTTCTTATACATGGATCTCATCTTAGATTTCACGGCCTCAAGCCATTTTGTGGAATCTGGGCTCATCATCGCTTCCTCATAGTTCGTAGGTTCGTCATGGTCAAGTAACATGACCTCTAGAACAGGATTACCGTACCACTCTGGTGTGGATCTCACTCTGGTTTACCTACGAGGTTCAGTAGTAACTTGATCTGAAGTTACATGATCATCATCATTAGCTTCCTCACTAATTAGTGTAGTAGTCACATGAACAGATTTCTGTGATGAACTACTTTCCAATAAGGGAGCGGGTACAGTTACCTCATCAAGTTCTACTTTCCTCCCACTCACTTCTTTCGAGAGAAACTCCTTCTCTAGAAAGGATCCATTCTCAGCAATGAATATCTTGCCTTCGGATCTATGATAGAAGGTGTACCCAACATTTTTGTTTTGGGTATCCTATGAAGATGCACTTCTCTGATTTGGGTTTGAGCTTGTCAGGTTGAAACTTTTTCACATAAGCATTGCAACCTCAAACTTTAAGAAACGACAGCTTAGGTTTCTTGCCAAACCATAGTTCATACGGTGTCATCTCAACAGATTTAGATGGTGCCCAATTTAACGTGAATGCAGCTGTCTCTAATGCATAACCCCAAATCAATAGTGGTAAATTGGTAAGAGACATCTGATGACCCACAAGTATAGGGGATCTATCATAGTCCTTTTGATAAGTAAGAGTGTCGAACCCAATAAGGAGCAGAAGGAAATGATAAACGGTTTTCAGCAAGGAATTCTCTGCAAGTACTGAAATAAGTGGTAACAAATAGTTTTGTGATGAGATAATTTGTAACGAGCAACAAGTAACAAAAGTAAATAAAGTGCAGCAAGGTGGACCAATCCTTTTTGTAGCAAAGGACAAGCCTGGACAAACTCTTATATAAGGAAAAGCGCTCCCGAGGACACATGGGAATATCGTCAAGCTAGTTTTCATCACATTCATATGATTCGCGTTCGGTGCTTTGATAATTTGACATGTGGGTGGACCGGTGCTTGGGTGTTGTTCTTACTTGAACAAGAATCCCACTTATGATTAACCTCTATTGCAAGCATCCGCAACTACAACAAAAGTATTAAGGTAAACCTAACCATAGCATGAAACATATGGATCCAAATCAGCCCCTTACGAAGCAACACATAAACTAGGGTTTAAGCTTCTGTCACTCTAGCAACCCATCATCTACTTATTACTTTCCAATGCCTTCCTCTAGGGCCAAATAATGGTGAAGTGTTATGTAGTCGACGTTCACATATCACCCCTAGAGGCTAGACAACATACATCTTATCAAAATATCGAACGAATACCAAGCACAGGTCTAGGTTTATCTGTACCATGGGGTTTAGCAATTCTATCAGTTTCATCACAGAAATAAATAACATGCCCATCTATATTATCAGACAAGAGATATTTAACAACAACAATATTAGGTTCAACTTTAACTTGCTCAGGAGGTGTATATGTTTTAATATTGCTTTTACGAACCACAGTTGAAGCTTTAGCATGATCCTTTATCCTAATAGGGAAAGATGGTTTCTCAACATAACAAGTAGGAACAATAGGATCATTATAAGTGACAGTCTCTTCTTCAACTTTAATAGGTGCAGCTACTTTTACTTCTATGGGAGGATTATATTTAAACCACTTTTCCTTAGGGAGATCAACATAAGTAGCAAAAGATTCACAAAAAGAAGCTACTATCTCAGAATCAAGTCCATATTTAGTGCTAAACTTACGGAAAATATCGGTATCCGTAAAAGATTTAACACAATCAAACTTAGGTGTCATACCTGACCACTTACCATTATCGAGGTCCCAATGTTCAGAGTTGCGTTTAATTCTATCCAATAAATCCCATCTAAATCCAATGGTCTTCATCATAAAAGAGCCAGCACAAGAAGTATCGAGCATGGTGTGATTATTTTCAGAAAGCCGAGCATAATTTTTTTGAAGAATTGTTTCTCTTGAAAGCTCATGATTGGGGCATGAATATAACATTGATTTAAGCCTCCCCCAAGCTTGAGCGATGCTGTCTCCTTTGCGAGGCCAAAAATTATATATATAATTGTGATCACGATGAACAAGATGCATAGGGTAATACTTTTGATGAAATTCCAATTTCAATCTTCTATAGTTCCATGATCTCGTATCATCACATAGCCTATACCATACCAATGCATCTCCCTTCAAAGATAAAGGGAAGACCTTCTTCTTAGCAACATCATCGGGTATACCTACAAGCTTAAATAATCCACAAACTTCATCCACATATATTAGGTGTTCATCAGGATGCTTTGTTCCATCTCCTGTAAAAAGATTAGCTAGCAGTTTTTCTATCATACCCGAAGGATACTCATAAGGAATTTCATTTTCATATTCATTTTCAACAGGTTCAGTAGGTTGAGGAGCAACTCTTTGCTCTACTGGTCGAGGTGAAGATACCCCGAACAAGCCCCTCAGAGGATTACTTTCCATAGTAACAAGTGACAGTAAATTTCAGCATACTATATAAATTTTTCCTTACCGAATTCCACCTACCAAAGGCGCTTCACTCCCCGACAACGGTGCCAGAAAAGAGTCTTGATGACCCACAAGTATAGGGGATCTATCGTAGTCCTTTCGATAAGTAAGAGTGTCAAACCCAACAAGGAGCAGAAGGAAATGATAAACAGTTTTCAGCAAGGTATTCTCTGCAAGTACTGAAATAAGTAGTAACAAATAGTTTTGTGATGAGATAATTTGTAACGAGCAACAAGTAACAAAAGTAAATAAAGTGCAGCAAGGTGTCCCAATCCTTTTTGTAGCAAAGGACAAGCCTAGACAAACTCTTATATAAGGAAAAGCGCTACCAAGGACACATGGGAATATCGTCAAGCTAGTTTTCATTACGTTCATATGACTCGTGTTCGGTACTTTGATAATTTGACATGTGGGTGGACCGGTGCTTGGGTGCTGTTCTTACTTGAACAAGCATCCCACTTATGATTAACCTCTATTGCAAGCATCTGCAACTACAACAAAAGTATTAAGGTAAACCTAACCATAGCATGAAACATATGGATCCAAATCAGCCCCTTACGAAGCAACACATGAACTAGGGTTTAAACTTCTGTCACTCTAGCAACCCATCATCTACTTATTACTTCCCAATGCCTTCCTCTAGGCCCAAATAATGGTGAAGTGTTATGTAGTCGACGTTCACATAACACCACTAGAGGCTAGACAACATACATCTCATCAAAATATTGAACGAATACCAAATTCACATGACTACTAATAGCAAGACTTCTCCCTTGTCCTCAGGAACAAACGTAACTACTCACAAAGCATATTCATCTTCATAATCAGAGGGGTAATAATATGTATAAAGGATCTGAACATATGATCTTCCACCAATTAAACCAACTAGCATCAACTACAAGGAGTAATTAACACTACTAGCAACCTACTAGCACCAATCCCGGACTTGGAGACAAGAAGTGGATACAAGAGATGAACTAGGGTTTTGGGATGAGATGGTGCTGATGAAGATGTTGATGGAGATTGCCCTCTCCCGATGAGAGGAGCGTTAGTGATGACGATGGCGACGATTTCCCCCTCCGGGAGGGAAGTTTCCCCGGTAGAACAGCTCTGCCGGAGCTCTAGATTGGATCTGCCAAGGTTCCGCCTCGTGGCGGCGGAGTTTCGTCCCGAAAGGTTGCTTCTTATTTTTTTCTCGACGAAAGACTTCATATAGGAGAAGATGGTCATCGGAGAGCCACTAGGGGCCCACGAGGTAGGGGGGACACGCCG
>NC_041382.1:154109358-154227446 GCF_002162155.2 Triticum dicoccoides | reverse complement strand
TTCATCTTTGGCGAGGATTTTTCATTATTTATTATAAGGTATTCCGTGGAGTTTCAGGACTTTTGGAGTTGTGCAGAATAGGTCTCTAATATTTGCTCCTTTTCTAGCCCAGAATTCCAGCTGCCGGCATTCTCCCTCCTTATGTAAACCTTGTAAAATAAGGGAGAATATCCATAAGTATTGTGACATAATGTGAAATAACAGCCCATAATGCAATAAATATCGATATAAAAGCATGATGCAAAATGGACGTATTAACTCCCCCAAGCTTAGACCTCGCTTGTCCTCAAGCGAAAGCTGATAACAATAAATATGTCCCCATGTTTAGAGGTAGAGGCGTCGATAAAAATAAAATATTGACATGAGGGCATCATGATTATTCTCATAACAGCAACATACATAGATATTGTCATATGATTACTTATGTTCAAGTGATGATCTATTCACAATGCAAAAGTATGAATTAGAAACCTTATTGAGAACCAACAAACTATAACCTCAGTCATTGAAGCAATTGCAATTTATCATAACATCAGAAAGAGTCTATGTCAGAGCTAAAAAGCAAGTCCACATACTCAACTATCATCTAGTCCCTCATAATTGCTAACACTCGCGCAATACTTGTGGTTATGGAGTTTTAATCGGACACATAGAAAGATAGGGGCTTATAATTTCGCCCCACAACCTTTTACCTCGAGGGTAATGTGAACAATAATAACTCATGCCCCCTACATCCAATTAGATATATCTATCAGGATCTTTCCAACACACTGGGCTTGCCAAAGGATAAAATTAAAAAGGGAGAGGTGAAGATCACCATGACACTTGCATAAGGTAGAAGATAATAATAAAAGATAGGCCCTTCGCAGAGGGAAGCAGAGGTTGCCATGCGCTTTTATGGTTGGATGCACAAAACCTTAATGCGAAGGAACGTCACTTTATCTTGCTCCTTGTGATATGAACCTTTATTATGCAGTCCGTCGCTTTTATTACTTCCACATCACAAGATCGTATAAAGTTTATTTCTCCCACACTAATCATACATATTTAGAGCAGTTTTTATTGCTTTGCACCGATGACAACTTACTTGAAGGATCTTACTCAATCCATAGGTAGATATGGTGGACTCTCATGGCAAAACTGGTTTAAGGGTATTTGGAATCACAAGTAGTATCTCTACTTGGTGCTGAGAGTTTGGCTAGCATGAGGGGGAAAGGCAAGCTCAACATGTTGGATGATCCACGACAACATATTTATCTCAGATATAAGAAAACATAACCCATTACGTTGTCTTCCTTGTCCAACATCAACTCTTTAGCATGTCATATTTTGATGAGTGCTCCCAATCATAAAAGATGTCAATAATAGTATATTTATATGTGAAACCTCTCTTTCCTTATTACTTCCTATTAATTGCAATGATGACCAAAGCTATGTCTGCCAACTCCCAATAACTTTTAATCATCACACTCTTTCTATGTGAAGTCATTACTATCAATAAGATCAATATGAACTTTTGTTTCTTCTTATTCTTTTTCTCCTTTCTTTTATTCACCCAAGATCATAGCAAGAAAATCAAGCCCTTGACTCAACACTAATCTTTATTATATAGCTCACAAACTCGATTACATAGAGAGATAATAAAGTAAAACTCATGACTAGATCATACTAAGAACTTTTATTCTACTAGATCAAAATATTACCAAAAGGATTGAACTAAGAAAAACGGTAAAGATAAAATTGATGGTGATACGATACCGGGGCACTCCCCCAAGCTTGGCAGTTGCCAAGTGGATTGCCCATACCAGATACTCAATTCTTCTTCATTGGAGGAGACGGTGGTGATTTTGTTGATGGCGTAGGCTTCTTCCTTAATTTGCGTTTGAGGACAGAATTTTGGTCCCTTAGGTCCTCGATCTCCTGTTCCAGGCTCAGTATCTTTTTGCATAGTTCCTGCTTGTTTTCCCGCAGGAGTCGAAAAGGGATAAACTCGATCTTAGGTTTCTTTACCCTATCCGAGAGGCTTGACTTTTTGAACTCCACATGCATGTCCCCAGGTTGAGGTAGTGGGACTTCATCTTCATCTGAGCTCGTCTCCTCCTTTCCCTTGGGTTCATAGTCTTCTTCTTCTTCCGTGGTCCAACCATAATGCTCCACCTCTCCATAGACCTTAGGGTCTGCAAGGTAATCAGCCACATAGCTTTCTCCTTCTGAATGCTGGGACGACATGTTGCCTTGTCTGCAACAGGACGGCTCAAAACAAAGACAAGAGATTTTTGCATGATACGGGAGTCAAAACCCCCGGGGGGTTATATAATGAATTTTTACCGACCAAAATACGTATCGTGTAAGAAAACGGAGTCCAGAAGGCACACGAGGAGCTCACGAGGTAGGGGGGCGCCCAGGTGGGTAGGGCGCACCCTCCACCCTCGTGGGGCCCTCGTGTCCTTCCCGGACTGCTACTTAATTTTCTATTTTTCTAAAAATTCCAAAATGGAGAAATATTGCCTTAAAAATTGTTTTGGAGTCGGTTTACTTACCGTACCACATACCTATTCCTTTTCGGAGTCTGGAACGTTCTGGAAAGTGTCCCTTATGTATTCCTCCGGGGTAACGGTTTCAATAATATTGGTTTTAATATTTATGGGATTACTTGAGATATAATGTTTAATTCTCTGACCGTTTACCACCTTCGGATTTGTCCCTTCGAAGTTGTTGATTTTTATGGCACCGGAATGATAGACCTCCTCGATAACATAGGGGCCTTCCCATTAAGAGAGAAGTTTCCCTGCAAAAAATCTTAAACGAGAGTTGTATAGCAATACATAATCACCTACATTAAACTCACGCTTTTGTATCCTTTTGTCATGCCATCTTTAAACCTTTTCTTTAAACAACTTGACATTTTCATAAGCTTGGGTTCTCCATTCATCAAGTGAGCTAATATCAAATAACCTCTTTTCACCGGCAAGTTTAAAATCATAGTTGAGCTCTTTAATAGCCCAATATGACTTATGTTCTAGTTCGAGAGGTAAGTGACATGCTTTTCCATATACCATTTTATGCGGAGACATACCCATAGGATTTTTATATAAAGTTCTATAGGCCCATAATGCATCATCACGTTTCTTGGACCAATTCTTTCTAGACCTATTGACAGTCTTTTGCAAAATTAATTTGAGTTCTCTATTACTCAATTCTACTTGACCACTAGACTATGGGTGATACAGAGATGCAATTCTATGATTGACGTCATATTTAGCAAGCATTTTACGGAAAGCACCATGAATAAAATGTGAACCACCATCAGTCATTAAATATCTAGGGACTCCAAACCTCGGAAAAATAACTTCTTTAAGCATTTTAATAGAAGTGTTATGATCAGCACTACTAGTTGGAATAGCTTCTACCCACTTAGTAACGTGATCAACAACAACTAAAATATGTGTATATCCATTAGAGGCAGGAAAAGGTCCCATATAATCAAAGCCCCAAACATCAAACAGTTCAATAACAAGTGAATAATTCATAGGCATTTCTTGACGTCTACTAATATGATACATCCATTTTGCATCATGCTTTTATATCAATATTTATTGCATTATGGGCTGTTATTTCACATTATGTCACAATACTTATGGCTATTCTCTCTTATTTTAGAAGGTTTACATAAGGAGGGAGAATGCCGGCAGCTGGAATTCTGGGCTGGAAAAGGAGCAAATATTAGAGACCTATTATGCACAACTCCAAAAGTCCTGAAACTCCACGGAACACCTTATAATAAATAATGAAAAATCCTCGCCAAAGATGAAGACCAGGGGCCCACACCCTTCTCACGAGGGTGGGGGCGCCCCCCTAGGGCGCGCCCCCTACCTCGTGGGCCCCCTGGTGGCTCTCGGATGACCATCTTCTCCTATATGAAGTCTTTCCTCGAGAAAAAAAAATAAGAAGCAACCTCTCGGGACGAAACTCCTCCGCCACCAGGCGGAACCTTGGCGGATCCAATCTAGAGCTCCGGCAGAGCGGTTCTGCCAGGGAAACTTCCCTCCCGGAGGGGGAAATCATCGCCATCGTCATCACCAACGCTCCTCTCGTCGGGAGAGGGCAATCTCCATCAACATCTTCATCAGCACCATCTCATCTCAAAACCCTAGTTCATCTCTTGTATCCGTTTCTTGTCTTCAAGTCCAGGATTGGTGCTAGTAGGTTGCTAGTAGTGTTAATTACTCCTTGTAGTTGATGCTAGTTGGTTTAATTGGTGGAAGATCATATGTTCAGATCCTATAGGCATATTAATACCCCTCTGATTGTGAACATGTTTATGCTTTGTGAGTAGTTATGTTTGTTCCTGAGGACAAGGGAGAAGTCTTGCTATTAGTAGTCATGTGAATTTGGTATTCGTTTGATATTTTGATAAGATGTATGTTGTCTAGCCTCTAGTGGTGATATGTGAACGTCGACTACATAACACTTCACCATTATTTGGGCCTAGAAGAAGGCATTGGGAAGTAATAAGTAGATGATGGGTTGCTAGAGTGACAGAAGCTTAAACCCTAGTTTATGCGTTGCTTCGTAAGGGGCTGATTTGGATCCGTATGTTTCATGCTATGGTTAGGTTTACCTTAATACTTTTGTTGTAGTTGCGGATGCTTGCAATAGAGGTTAATCATAAGTGGGATGCATGTTCAAGTAAGAACAGCACCCAAGCACCGGTCCACTCACATGTCAAATTATCAAAGTACCGAACGCGAATCATATGAACATGATGAAAACTAGCTTGACGATATTCCCATGTGTCCTCGGGAGCGCTTTTCCTTATATAAGAGTTTGTCCAGGCTTGTCCTTTGCTACAAAAAGGATTGGGCCACCTTGATGCACTTTATTTACTTTTGCTACTTGTTGCTCGTTGCAAATTATCTCATCACAAAACTATCTGTTACCACTTATTTCAGTACTTGCAGAGAATACCTTGCTGAAAACCGTTTATCATTTCCTTCTGCTCCTCGTTGGGTTCGACACTCTTACTTATCAAAAGGACTACGATAGATCCCCTATACTTGTGGGTCATCAAGACTCTTTTCTGGCGCTGTTGCCGGGGAGTGAAGTGCCTTTGGTAGGTGGAATTTGGTAAGTAAAAATTTATATAGTGTGCTGAAATTTACTGTCACTTGTTACTATGGAAAGTAATCCTCCGAGGGGCTTGTTCGGGGTATCTTCACCCCGACCAGTAGAGCAAAGAGTTGCTCCTCAACCTACTGAACCTATTGAAAATGAAATTCCTTATGAAGTTCCTTCGGGTATAATAGAAAAACTACTAGCTAATCCTTTTTTAGGAGATGGAACAAAACATCCTGATGAACATCTAATATATGTGGATGAAGTTTGTGGATTATTTAAGCTTGCAGGTGTATTCGGAGATGTTGTTAAGAAGAAGGTCTTCCCCTTATCTTTGAGGGGAGATGCATCGACATGGTATAGGCTATGTGATGATATGAGGTCTTGGAATTACAAACGATTGAAATTGGAATTCATCAGAAGTTTTATCCTATGCATCTTGTTCATCGTGATCGCAATTATATATATAATTTTTGGCCTCGCTAAGGACAAAGCAGTGCTCAAGCTTGGGGGAGGCTTAAATCAATGTTATATTCATGCCCCAATCATGAGCTTCCAAGAGAAACAATTCTTCAAAAAATTTATGCTCAGCTTTCTGATAACAATTGCACCATGCTTGATACTTCTTGTGCTGGCTCTTTTATGATGAAGACTATTGAATTCAAATGGGATTTATTGGATAGAATTAAACACAACTCTGAAGATTGGGACCTCGACAATGGTAAGAAGTCAGGTATGACACCTAAGTTTGATTGTGTTAAATCTTTTATGGATACCGATATTTTCCGTAAGTTTAGCACTAAATATGGACTTGATTCTGAGATAGTAGCTTCTTTCTGTGAATCTTTTGCTACTTATGTTGATCTCCCTAAGGAGAAGTGGTTTAAATATCATCCTCCCATAGAAGTAAAAGTAGCTGCATCTATTAAAGTTGAAGAAAAGACTGTCACTTATAATGATCCTATTGTTCCTACTTCTTATGTTGAGAAACCACCTTTCCCTGTTAGGATAAAGGATCATGCTAAAGCTTCAACTATGGTTCGTAAAAGCAATATTAAAACATATACACCTCCTGAGCAAGTTAAAGTTGAACCTAATATTGCTATTGTTAAAGAAGTCTTGTCTGATAATATTGATGGGCATGTTATTTAGTTCTGCGGTGAAACTGCTAGAATTGCTAAACCTTGTGCTAAAGATAAACATAGACCTGTGGTAGGCGTGCCTGTTATTTCTGTTAAAATAGGAGATCATTGTTATCATGGCTTATGTGATATGGGTGCTAGTTCTAGTGTTATACCTTATGACTTGTATAAAGAAATCAAGCATGAAATTGCACCTGCTGAGTTAGAAGATATTGATGTCACAATTAAACTTGCCAATAGAGATACTATTTCAGCAATGGGAATTGTTAGAGATGTTGAAGTCTTGTGCGGGAAAACTAAATATCTTGTTGATTTTCTTGTTCTTAGTTCTCCACAAGATAGCTTTTGTCCCATTATATTTGGTAGACCCTTCTTGAATACAATTAATGCTAGGATAGACTGCGAAAATAATGTTGTTACTATTGGCTTGGATGATATGACTCATGAGTTTAATTTCTCTAAATCTAGTAAACAACACCGTGAAGAAGAATTGCCTAGTAAGGATGAAATTATTGGTCTTGCTTCTATTGCCGTACCTCCCAATGATCCTTTAGAACAATATTTGCTAGACCATGAGAATGATATGTTTATGAATGAAAGAAGGGAAATAGATGAAGTATTCTTTAAACAAGAACCTATGCTAAAACACAATTTGCCTATTGAAATCCTAGGGGATCCTCCTCCACCTAAGGGTGATCCCGTGTTTGAGCTTAAACCGTTGCCTGATAATCTTAAATATGCTTATCTTGATGAAAAGAAGATATATCCTGTTATTATTAGTGCTAACCTTTCAGAGCATGAAGAAGAAAGATTATTGAAAACCCTGAAGAAGCACCGTGCTGCTATTGGATATACTCTTGATGATCTTAAGGGCATTAGTCCCACTCTATGTCAACATAAAATAAATTTGGAAGCAGATGCCAAACCAGTTCGTGATCCTCAACGACGTCTGAATCCTAAATTGAAAGAAGTGGTAAGAAAAGAAGTACTAAAGCTTCTAGAAGCAGGTATAATTTATCCTATTGCTGATAGTCAGTGGGTAAGTCTTGTTCATTGTGTACCTAAGAATGGAGGTATTACTGTTGTTCCTAATGATAAAGATGAATTGATTCCACAAAGAATTATTACCGGTTATAGGATGGTAATTGATTTCCGCAAATTAAATAAGGCTACTAAGAAATATCATTACCCCTTACCTTTTATCGATCAAATGCTAGAAAGATTATGCAAACATACACATTACTGCTTTCTAGATGGTTATTCTGGTTTCTCTCAAATACCTATGTCGGCTAAAGATCAATCAAAGACTACTTTTACATGCCCTTTTGGTACTTTTGCTTATAGACGTATGCCTTTTGGTTTATGTAATGCACCTGCTACTTTTCAAAGATGCATGATGGCTATATTCTCTAACTTCTGTGAAAAGATTTGTGAGGTTTTCATGGACGACTTTTCCGTCTATGGATCTTCTTTTGATGATTGCTTGAGCAATCTTGATCGAGTTTTGCAGAGATGTGCAGAAACTAATCTTGTCTTGAATTGGGAAAAGTGCCACTTTATGGTTAATGAAGGTATTGTCTTGGGGCATAAAGTTTTTGAAAGAGGTATTGAAGTTGATAAAGCCAAGGTTGATGCTATTGAAAAGATGCCATGTCCCAAGGACATCAAAGGTATAAGAAGTTTCCTTGGTCACGCCGGATTTTATAGGAGGTTCATCAAGGACTTCTCAAAAATTTCTCGGCCTCTGACTAATTTATTACAAAAAGATGTACCGTTTGCCTTTGATGATGATTGTGTAGAAGCATTTGAAATACTTAAGAAAGCATTAGTCTCTGCACCTATTTTTCAGCCACCTGATTGGAATTTACCCTTTGAAATTATGTGTGATGCTAGCGATTCTGCTGTAGGTGCTGTTCTAGGGAAAAGATTTGATAAGAAATTAAATGTTATCCATTATGCTAGTAAGACTTTAGACAATGCTCAAAGAAATTATGCTACTACTGAAAAAGAACTTTTAGCAGTTGTATTTGCTTGTGATAAGTTCAGACCTTATATTGTTGATTCTAAAGTAACTATCCACACTGATCATGCTGCTATTAAATATCTTATGGAGAAGAAAGATGCTAAACCTAGACTTATTAGACGGGTTCTCTTGCTACAAGAATTTGATTTGCATATTGTTGATAGAAAAGGAGTTGAGAACCCCGTTGCAGACAACTTATCTAGGTTAGAGAATGTTCTTGATGACCCACTACCTATTGATGATAGCTTTCCTGATGAACAATTAAATGTCATAAGTTCTTCTCGTAGTACCCCTTGGTATGCTGATTATGCTAATTACATAGTTGCTAAATTTATACCACCTAGCTTCACATACCAACAAAAGAAAAAGTTCTTCTATGATTTGAGACATTACTTTTGGGATGACCCACATCTTTATAAAGAAGGAGTAGATGGTGTTATTAGACATTGTGTACCTGACCATGAACAGGAACAGACCCTACGCAAGTGCCACTCTGAAACTTATGGAGGACACCACGCGGGAGATAGAACTGCACATAAGGTATTGTAATCCGGTTTTTATTGGCCTACTCTCTTCAAGGATGCCCGTAAGTTTGTCCTTTCTTGTGATGAATGTCAAAGAATTGGTAATATTAGTAGACGTCAAGAAATGCCTATGAATTATTCAGTTGTTATTGAACCGTTTGATGTTTGGGGCTTTGATTATATGGGACCTTTTCCTGCCTCTAATGGATATACACATATTTTAGTTGGTGTTGATTACGTTACTAAGTGGGTAGAAGCTATTCCAACTAGTAGTGTTGATCATAACACTTCTATTAAAATGCTTAAAGAAGTTATTTTTCCGAGGTTTGGAGTCCCTAGATATTTAATGACTGATGGTGGTTCACATTTTATTCATGGTGCTTTCCATAAAATTCTTGCTAAATATGACGTCAATCATAGAATTGCATCTCCAGATCACCCACAGTCTAGTGGTCAAGTAGAATTGAGTAATAGAGAACTCAAATTAATTTTGCAAAAGACTGTCAATAGGTCTAGAAAGAATTGGTCCAAGAAACTTGATGATGCATTATGGGCCTATAGAACTGTATATAAAAATCCTATGGGTATGTCTCCGTATAAAATGGTATATGGAAAAGCATGTCACTTACCTCTCGAACTAGAACATAAGGCATATTGGGCTATTAAAGAGCTCAACTATGATTTCAAACTTGTCGGTGAAAATAGGTTATTTGATATTAGCTCACTTGATGAATGGAGAACCCAAGCTTATGAAAATGCCAAGCTGTTTAAAGAAAAGGTTAAAAGGTGGCATGACAAAAGGATACAAAAGTGTGAGTTTAATGTAGGTGATTATGTATTGCTATACAACTCTCGTTTAAGATTTTTTGCAGGGAAACTTCTCTCTAAATGGGAAGGCCCCTATGTTATCGAGGAGGTCTATCGTTCCGGTGCCATAAAAATCAACAACTTCGAAGGCACAAATCCGAAGGTGGTAAACGATCAAAGAATCAAACATTATATCTCAGATAATCCCATAAATGTTGAAACCAATATTATTGAAACCGTAACCCTGGAGGAATACATAAGGGACACCTTCCAGAATGTTTCAGACTCCGAAAAGGAATAGGTACGTCGTACGGTAAGTAAACCGACTCCAAAACAATCTTTAAGGCAATATTTCTCCGTTTTGGATTATTTAGAAAAAATAGAAAATTAAGTAGTAGTCTGGGAAGGACACGAGGGCCTCATGAGGGTGGAGGGCGCGCCCCCTACCTCGTGAGCACCTCGTGTGCCTTCCGGACTCCGTTTTCTTGTACGATATGTCTTTTGGTCGGTAAAAATTCATTATATAATCTCCCAGGGGTTTGGACTCCCGTATCACGCAAAAATCTCCTGTTTTTGTTTCAAGCTGTTTTTCTGACAGATCTAGATTATCATGACGTCCCCAAGTGCTTCCAAGGACAAGTTCTTCGAGAAGGTCATCAACCCTTACCTCGCGGAGGTGCTGCGACAGCCTCAAACCATTGAGATGCGTGATGGGTTGCTGCACATCCGTGATGCTGAGGGACCAAAGGGAATGAGAAGCATGGAGACGAGGCTCGAAGCAATGGAGCAACAAGTTTTCAAGTGCCAGGGGATGGTGGAGCGTGGAATGAACGCTAACCACATGATGCTCGCGGAGTTCACTAACAACTGCAAGCCGGATGCCAAGAACACCGAGGAGGCCATCTTCAAGCTATATGAGAAGATCGAGCACCTCCAAGCCCAAATCTATGACCCGCAAAACCAAAACTATGAGTATGAATATAGATTTAAATGAATGAGTCTGGCTGCAGATTCGAGGATTCCGGAGACTCGATCATCTTTCTATGATGGTGAACCTATGCCTTGGAAGATGGATGACAAGCCCGCATCATCAACAACACCTCCACCGTCTCCTCCAACAAAGAAGAATTGAGTATCTGGGTATGGGAACTCCACTTGGCAACTGCCAAGCTTGGGGGAGTTCCCCGGTATCGTATCACCATCACTTTTATCTTTACCATTTTCCTTAGTTTGATCTTATTAGTAATATTTTTATCTAGTAGAATAATATTTATGGCATGATCTAGTTGTGAGTTTTGCTTTATTATCCTCCTATGTAATTGAGTCCGTGAGATATATAATAAAGATTAGTGTTGAGTCAAGGTCTTGATTATTTTGCCATGATCCTAAGTGAATAAAAGAAAAGAGAAAGTAATAAAGAGGAAACAAAGAGATCATATGGATCTCATGGAGAGTAATGAGCTCACATAGAAAAAGTATGATGAATAAAAGTTGTTGATAGTTGACAAGCATAGTTTTGGTCATCGTTGCAATTAATAGGAAGTAATAAAGAAAGAGAGGTCTTCACATATAGATATACTATCTTGGACATCTTTTATGATTGTCAGCACTCATTAAAATATGACATGCTAAAGAGTTGACATTGGTCAAGGAAGACAACGTAATGGGTTATGTTTTCTTACATCTGAGATAAATTATATTGTCTTGGATCCTCCAACATGTTGAGCTTGCCTTTCCCCCTCATGCTAGCCAAATTCTCAGCACCAAGTAGAGATACTACTTGTGCTTCCAAATACCCTTAAACCAGTTTTGCCATGAGAGTCCACCATATCTACCTATGGATTGAATAAGATCCTTCAAGTAAGTTGTCATTGGTGCAAAGCAATAAAAACTTCTCTCTAAATATGTATGATTGATTGGTGTGGGAGAAATAAGCTTTATACGATCTTGTGATGTGGAAGTAATAAAAGCGACGGACTGCATAATAAAGGTTCATATCACAAGGGGCAATATAAAGTGACATTCTTTCACATTAAGATTTTGTGCATCCAACCATAAAAGCGCATGGCAACCTCTGCTTCTCTCTGCGAAGGGCCTATATTTTATTATTATCTTCTACCTTATGCAAGTGTCATGGTGATCTTCACCTCTCCCTTTTTAATTTTATCCTTTGGCAAGCACAGTATGTTGGAAAGATCCTGGTATATATGGCTAATTGGATGTCAGTTTTCATGAACTATTACTTTGACATTACCCTTGAGGTAAAACGTTGGGAGGCAAAACTATAAGCCCCTATCTTTCTCTGTGTCCGATTAAAACTCCATACCCATAAGTATTGCGTGAGTGTTAGCAATTGTGTAAGATTATATGATAGTTGAGTATGTGGACTTGCTGAAAAGCTCTTATACATTGACTCTTTCCTATGTTATGATAAATTGCAATTGCTTCAATGACCGAGATTGTAGTTTGTTAGTTTTCAGTGAAGTTTACGATTCATACTTGATATTGTGATTGAATTATTACTCTAGCATTAGAGATCATATGACAAGAATTATATAAGTTGCTGTTATAAGAATGATCATGATGCCCTCATGTCCGTATTTTATTTTTGTCGACACCTTCATATCTAAACTTGTGGACATATTTTTCGATTTCGGCTTTTCGCTTGAGGACAAGCGAGGTCTAAGCTTGGGGGAGTTGGTACGTCCATTTTGCATCATGCTTTTATATCAATATTTATTGCATTATGGGCTGTTATTTCACATTATGTCACAATACGTATGGCTATTCTCTCTTATTTTACAAGGTTTACATAAGGAGGGAGAATGCCGACATGTGGAATTCTGGGCTGGAAAAGGAGCAAATATTAGAGACCTATTCTGCACAACTCCAAAAGTCCTGAAACTCCACGGAACACCTTATAATAAATAATGAAAAATCCTCGCCAAAGATGAAGACCAGGGGGCCCACACCCTTCTCACGAGGGTGGGGGGCGCGCCCCCTAGGGTGTTCCCCCTACCTCGTGGGCCCCCTGGTGGCTCCCCGATGACCATCTTCTCCTATATGAAGTCTTTCGTCGAGAAAAAAATAAGAAGCAAACTTTTGGGACAAAACTCCGCCGCCACGAGGCGGAACCTTGGCGGATCCAATCTAGAGCTCCGACAGAGCGGTTCTGCCGGGGAAACTTCCCTCCAGGAGGGGGAAATCATCGCCATCATCATCACCAACGCTCCTCTCATCGGGAGAGGGCAATATCCATCAACATCTTCATTAGCTCCATCTCATCTCAAAACCCTAGTTCATCTCTTGTATCCGATTCTTGTCTTCAAGTCCAAGATTGGTGCTAGTAGGTTGCTAGTAGTGTTAATTACTCCTTGTAGTTGATGCTAGTTGGTTTAATTGGTGGAAGATCATATGTTCAGATCCTATATGCATATTAATACCCCTCTTATTATGAACATGTTTATGCTTTGTGAGTAGTTACGTTTGTTCCTGAGGACAAGGGAGAAGTCTTGCTATTAGTAGTCATGTGAATTTGGTATTCGTTCGATATTTTGATAAGATGTATGTTGTCTATCCTCTAGGGGTGATATGTGAACATCGACTACATAACACTTCACCATTATTTGGCCCTAGAGGAAGGCATTGGGAAGTAATAAGTAGATGATGGGTTGCTAGAGTGACAGAAGCTTAAACCCTAGTTTATGTGTTGCTTCGTAAGGGGCTGATTTGGATCCATATGTTTCATGCTATGGTTAGGTTTACCTTAATACTTTTGTTGTAGTTGCGGATGCTTGCAATAGAGGTTAATCATAAGTGGGATGCTTGTTCAAGTAAGAACATCATCCAAGCACCGGTCCACCCACATGTCAAATTATCAAAGTACCGAACGCGAATCATATGAACGTGATGAAAACTAGCTTGACGATATTCCCATGTGTCCTCGGGAGCGTTTTTCCTTATATAAGGGTTTGTCCATTCTTGTCATTTGCTACAAAAAGGATTGGGCCACCTTGCTGCACTTTATTTACTCTTGTTACTTGTTGCTCGTTACAAATTATCTCATCACAAAACTATCTGTTACCACTTATTTCAGTACTTGCAGAGAATACCTTGCTGAAAACCGTTTATCATTTCCTTCCGCTCCTCGTTGGGTTCGACACTCTTACTTATCGAAAGGACTATGATAGATCCCCTGTACTTGTGGGTCATCATAATATTACCAATTCTTTGACATTCATAATAAGATAGGACAAACTTACGGGCATCCTTGAAGAGAGTAGGCCAATAAAAACCAGATTGCAATACCTTATGTGCAGTTCTATCTCCCGCGTGGTGTCCTCCATAAGTTTCGAAGTGGCACTTGCGTAGGATCTGTTCCTGTTCATGCTCAGGTACACAAAGTCTAATAACACCATCTACTCCTTCTTTATAAAGATGTGGGTCATCCCAAAATTAATGTCTCAAATCATAGAAGAACTTTTTCTTTTGTTGGTATGTGACGCTAGGTGGTATAAATTTAGCAACTATGTAATTAGCATAATCAGCATACCAAGGGGTACTACGAGAAGTACTTATGACATTTAGTTGTTCATCAGGAAAGCTATCATCAATAGATAGTGGGTCATCAAGAACATTCTCTAACCTAGATAAGTTGTCTGCAACGGGGTTCTCAGCTCCTTTTCTATCAACAATATGCAAATCAAATTCTTGTAGCAAGAGAACCCATCTAATAAGTCTAGGTTTAGCATCTTTCTTCTCCATAAGATATTTAATAGCAGCATGATCAGTGTGGATAGTTACTTTAGAATCAACAATATAAGGTCTGAACTTATCACAAGTAAATACAACTGCTAAAAGTTCTTTTTCAGTAGTAGCATAATTTCTTTGAGCATTGTCTAGGGTCTTACTAGCATAATGGATAACATTTAATTTCTTATCAACTCTTTGCCTAAAACAGCACCTACAACATAATTGCTAGCATCACACATAATTTCAAAGGGTAAATTCCAATCAGGTGGCTGAACAATAGGTGCATAGACTAATGCTTTCTTAAGTATTTCAAATGCTTCTACACAATCATCATCAAAGACAAATGGTATATCTTTTTGTAATAAATTAGTCAGAGGCCGAGAATTTTTCTGAGAAGTCCTTAATGAACCTCCTATAAATTCCGGCGTGACCAAGGAAACTTCTTATACCTTTGATGTCCTTGGGACAAGGCATCTTTTCAATAGCATCAACCTTGGCTTTATCAACTTCAATACCTCTTTCAGAAACTTTATGCCCCAAGACAATACCTTCATTAACCATAAAGTGGCACTTTTCCCAATTCAAGACAAGATTAGTTTCTTCACATCTCTACAAAACTCGATCAAGATTGCTCAAGCAATCATCAAAAGAAGATCCATAGATGGAAAAGTCATCCATGAAAACCTCACAAATCTTTTCACAAAAGTCAGAGAATATAGCCATCATGCATCTTTGAAAGGTAGCAGGTGCATTACATAAACCAAAAGGCATACGTCTATAAGCAAAAGTACCAAAAGGGCATGTAAAAGTAGTCTTTGATTGATCTTTAGCCGACACAGGTATTTGAGAGAAACCAAAATAACCATCTAGAAAGTAGTAATGTGTATGTTTGAATAATCTTTCTAGGATTTGATCGATAAAAGGTAAGGGGTAATGATCTTTCTTAGTAGCCTTATTTAATTTGCGGAAATCAATTACCATCCTATAACCTGTAATAATTCTTTGTGGAATCAATTCATCTTTATCATTAGGAACAAAAGTAATACCTCCCTTCTTAGGGACACAATGAACATGACTTACCCACTGACTATCACCAACGGGATAAATTATACTGCCTCCAGAAGCTTTAGTATTTCTTTTCTTACCACTTTTTCATTTTAGGATTCAGACGTCGTTGAGGATCACGAACTGGTTTGGCATCTACTTCCAAATTTATGTTATGTTGACATAGAGTGGGACTAATGCCCTTAAGATCATCAAGAGTATATCCAATAGCAGCACAATGCTTCTTCAGAGTTTTCAATAATCTTTCTTCTTCATGCTCTGAAAGGTTAGCACTAATAATAAGATGATATATGTTCTTTTCATCAAGATAAGCATATTTAAGATTATCAGGCAATGGTTTAAGCTCAAACACGGGATCACCCTTAGGTGGAGGGGGATCCCCTAGGATTTCAACGGGCAAATTGTGTTTCAGAATACGTTCTTGTTTAAAGAATACTTCATCTATTTCCCTTCTTTCATTCATAAACATATCATTCTCATGGTCTAGCAAATATTGTTCTAAAGGATCACTAGGAGGTACGACAATAGAAGCAAGACCAATAATTTCATCCTTACTAGACAATTCTTCTTCACGGTGTTGTTTACTAGATTTAGAGAAATTGAATCCATGAGTCATATCATCCAAGCCAATAGTAACAACATTCTTTTCGCAGTCTATCCTAGCATTAATTGTATTCAAGAAGGGTCTACCAAATATAATGGGACAAAAGCTATCTTGTGGGGAACCAAGAACAAGAAAATCAACAGGATATTCAGTTTTCCCACACAAGACTTCAACATCTCTAACAATTCCCATTGGTGAAATAGTATCTCTATTAGCAAGTTTAGTTGTGACATCAATATATTCTAACTCAATAGGTGCAATGTCATGCATAATTTCGTTGTATAAGTCAATAGGTATTGCACTAGCACTAGCACCCATATCACATAAGCCATGATAACAATGATCTCCTATTTTAACAGAAATAATAGGCATACCTACCACAGGTCTAGGTTTATTTGTATCACAGGGTTTAGCAACCCTAGTAGTTTCATCACAGAAATAAATAACATGCCCATCTATATTATCATACAAGAGATATTTAACAATAGCAATATTAGGTTCAACTTTAACTTGCTCAGGAGGTGTATATGTTTTAATATTGCTTTTACGAACCACAGTTGAAGCTTTAGCATGATCCTTTATCCTAATAGGGAAAGGTGGTTTCTCAACATAACAAGTAGGAACAATAGGATCATTATAAGTGACAGTCTCTTCTTCAACTTTAATAGGTGCATCTACTTTTACTTCTATGGGATGATGATATTTAAACCACTTTTCCTTAGGGAGATCAACATAAGTAGCAAAAGATTCACAGAAAGAAGCTACTATCTCAGAATCAAGTCCATATTTAGTTCTAAACTTACGGAAAATATCAGTATCCATAAAAGATTTAACACAATCAAATTAACTTAGGTGTCATACCGGACTCCTTACCATTGTCGAGGTCCCAATCTTCAGAGTTGCATTTAATTCTATCCAATAAATCCCATCTAAATCCAATAGTCTTCATCATAAAAGAGCCAGCACAAGAAGTATCAAGCATGGTGCGATTATTTTCAGAAAGCCGAGCATAATTTTTTTGAAGAATTGTTTCTCTTGAAAGCTCATGATTGGGGCATGAATATAACATTGATTTAAGCCTCCCCCAAGCTTGAGCGATGCTGTCTCCTTCGCGAAGCCAAAAATTATATATATAATTGCGATCACAATGAACAAGATGCATAGGGTAATACTTTTGACGAAATCCCAATTTCAATCTTCTATAGTTCCATGATCTCGTATCATCACATAGCCTATACCGTACCAATGCGTCCCCCTTCAAAGATAAAGGGAAGACCTTCTTCTTAGCGACATCATCGGGTATACCTGCAAGCTTAAATAATCCACAAACTTCATCCACATATATTAGGTGTTCATCAGGATGCTTTCTTCCATCTCCTGTAAAAGGATTAGCTAGCAGTTTTTCTATCATACGCGAAGGATACTCATAAGGAATTTCATTTTCATATTCATTTTCCATAGGTTCAGTAGGTTGAGGAGCAACTCTTTGCTCTACTGGTCAGGGTGAAGATACCCCGAACAAGCCCCTTAGAGGATTACTTTCCATAGTAACAAGTGACAATAAATTTTAGCACACTATATAAATTTTTCGTTACCAAATTCCACCTACCAAAGGTGCTTCACTCCCTGGCAACGGCGCCAGAAAAGAGTCTTGATGACCCACAAGTATAGGGGATCTATCGAAGTCCTTTCGATAAGTAAGAGTGTCGAACCGAACGAGGAGCAGAAGGAAATGATATACGGTTTTCACCAAGGTATTCTCTGCAAGTACTGAAATAAGTGGTAACAAATAGTTTTGTGATGAGATAATTTGTAACGAGCAACAAGTAACAAAAGTAAATAAAGTGCAGCAAGGTGTCCCAATCCTTTTTGTAGCAAAGTACAAGCCTGGACAAACTCTTATATAAGGAAAAGCGCTCCCGAGGACACATGGGAATATCGTCAAGCTAGTTTTCATTACGTTCATATGATTCGCGTTGGGTACTTTGATAATTTGACATGTGGGTGGACCGGTGCTTGGGTGCTGTTCTTACTTGAACAAGCATCCCACTTATGATTAACCTCTGTTGCAAGCATCCGCAACTACAACAAAAGTATTAAGGTAAACCTAACCATAGCGTGAAACATATGGATCCAAATCAGCCCCTTACGAAGCAACACATAAACTAGGGTTTAAGCTTCTGTCACTCTAGCAACCCATCATCTACTTATTACTTCCCAATGCCTTCCTCTAGGCCCAAATAATGGTGAAGTGCTATGTAGTCGATGTTCACATAACACCACTAGAGGCTAGACAACATACATCTCATCAAAATATTGAACGAATACCAAATTCACATGACTACTAATAGCAAGACTTCTGCCTTGTCCTCAGGAACAAACGTAACTACTCACAAATCATATTCATGTTCATAATTAAAGGGGTAATAATATGCATAAAGGATCTGAACATATGATCTTCCACCAATTAAACCAACTAGCATCAACTACAAGGAGTAATTAACACTACTAGCAACCTACTAGCACCAATCCCGGACTTGGAGACAAGAATTGGATACAAGAGATGAACTAGGGTTTTGAGATGAGATGGTGCTGATGAAGATGTTGATGGAGATTGCCCTCTCCCAATGAGAGGAGCGTTGGTGATGATGATGGCGACGATTTCCCCCTCCGGGAGGGAAGTTTCCCCGGCAGAACAGCTCTGCCGGAGCTCTAGATTGGATCCGCCAAGGTTCCGCCTCGTGGCGGCGGAGTTTCGTCCCGAAAGGTTGCTTCTTATTTTTTTTCTCGACGAAAGACTTCATATAGGAGAAGATGGTCATCGGAGAGCCACCAAGGGGCCCACGAGGTAGGGGGCGCGCCCTAGGGGGGGGCGCCCCCACCCTCGTGGGAAGGGTGTGGGCCCCTTGGTCTTCATCTTTGGCGAGGATTTTTCATTATTTATTATAAGGTATTCCGTGGAGTTTCAGGACTTTTGGAGTTGTGCAGAATAGGTCTCTAATATTTACTCCTTTTCTAGCCCAGAATTCCAGCTGCCGGCATTCTCCCTCCTTATGTAAACCTTGTAAAATAAGGGAGAATATCCATAAGTATTGTGACATAATGTGAAATAACAGCCCATAATGCAATAAATATCGATATAATAGCATGATGCAAAATGGACGTATCAACATCATAGATTGCACTATATCAAATAAAGTACGGTTATGACGTTCGGACACACCATTACGCTGTTGTGTTCCAGGTGGCGTGAGTATTTTCACAATTTTTTAACTGAAGGCCAAACTCGTAACTCAAATATTTTACTTCTGCGATCATATCATAGAAACTTTTATTTTTATTACGATGATTCTCCACTTCACTCTGAAATTCTTTGAACTTTTCAAATGTTTTAGACTTGTGTTTCATCAAGTAGATATACTCATATCTGCTCAAATCATCTGTGAAGATCAGAAAATAATGATACTGCCGCGAGCCTCAATATTCATCGGACTACATACATTAGTATGTATGATTTCCAACAAATCTGTTGCTCGGTCCATTGTTCCAGAGAACGGAGTCTTAGTCATTTTGCCCATGAGGCATGGTTCGCAAGCATCAACTGATTCATAATCAAGTGATTCCAAAATCCCATCAGCATGGATTTTCTTCATGCGCTTTACACCAATATGACCTAAATGGCAGTGCCACAAATAAGTTGCACTATCATTATAAACTTTGCATCTTTCAGCTTCAATATTATGAAAATGTGTATCACCACGATCGAGATCCAACAAACCATTTTCATTGGGTGTATAACCATAGAAGGTTTTATTCATGTAAACAGAACAACGATTATTCTCTAACTTACATGAATAACCGTATTGCAATAAACATGATCCAATCATATTCATGCTCAATGCAAACACTAAATAACATTTATTTTAGGTTTAACATTAACCCCCAAAGTATAGGGAGTGTGTGATGATGATCATATCAATCTTGGAACCATTTCCAATACACATCGTCACTTCACCCTTAACTAGTCTCTGTTCATTCTGCAACTCCCGTTTCGAGTTACTATTCTTAGCAAGTGAACTAGTATTAAATACTGAGGGGTTGCTATAAACACTAGTAAAGTACACATCAATAACATGTATATCAAATATACCTATGTTCACTTTGCCATCCTTCTTATCCGCCAATTACTTGGGGTAGTTCCACTTCCAGTGACTAGTCCCTTTGCAGTAGAAGCACTCAGTTTCAGGCTTAGGTCCAAACTTGGGGTTTTTTCACTTGAGCAGCAACTTGCTTGCCGTTCTTCTTTGAAGTACCCCTTTCTTCCCTTTGTCCCTTTACTTGAAACTAGTGGTTTTGTTTACCATCAACACTTGATGCTTTTCTTGATTTCTACCTTCGTCGATTTCAGCATCACGAAGAGCTTGGGAATCGTTTCCATTATCCCTTGCATATTATAGTTCATCATGAAGTTCTACTAACTTGGTGATGGTGACTAGAGAATTCTGTCAATCACTATTTTATCTGGAAGATTAACTCCCACTTGATTCAAGCGATTGTAGTACCCAGACAATCTGAGCACATGCTCACTGCTTGAGCTATTCTCCTCCATCTTTTAGCTATAGAACTTGTTGGAGACTTCATATATCTCAACTCGGGTATTTGGTTGAAATATTAACTTCAACTCCTGGAACATCTCATATGGTCCATGACGTTCAAACCGTCTTTGAAGTCCTGATTGTAAGCCGTTTAAGCATGGTGCACTAAACTATCAAGTAGTCATCATATTGAGCTAGCCAAACGTTCATAACATCTGCTTCTGCTCCTGCAATAGGTTTGTCACCTAGCGGTGAATCAAGGACATAATTCTTCTGTGCAACAATGAGGATAAACCTCAGATCACGGATCCAATCCGCATCATTGCTACTAACATCTTTGAACTTAGTTTTCTCTAGGAACATATCAAAAATAAAACAGGGGAGCTAAACGCGAGCTATTGATCTACAACATAGATATGCTAATACTACCAGGACTAAGTTCATGATAAATTTAAGTTCAGTTAATCATATTACTTAATAACTCCCACTTAGATAGACATCCCTCTAATCCTCTAAGTGATCACATGATCCATATCAACTAAACCATGTCCGATCATTACGTGAGATGGAGTAGTTTCAATGGTGAACATCACTATGTTGATCATATCTACTATATGATTCACGCTCGACCTTTCGGTCTCAGTGTTCCGAGGCCATATCTGTTATATGCTAGGCTCGTCAAGTTTAACCTGAGTATTCCGCGTGTGCAACTATTTTGCACCCGTTGTATTTGAACGTAGAGCCTATCACACCCGATCATCACGTGGTGTCTCAACACGAAGAACTTTCGCAACGGTGCATACTGAGGGAGAACACTTGTACCTTGATAATTAGTGAGAGATCATCTTATAAAGCTACCGTCGAACTAAGCAAAATAAGATGTATAAAAGATAAACATCACATGCAATCAAAATATGTGACATGATATGGCCATCATCATCTTGTGCCTTTGATCTCCATCTCCAAAGCATCGTCATGATTTCCATCGTCACCGGCATGACACCATGATCTCCATCATCTTGATCTATATCAATGTGTCGTCACATGGTCGTCTCACCAACTATTGCTCTTGCAACCATTGCTATCGCATAGCGATAAAGTAAAGCAATTATTTGGCGCTTGCATCTTATGCAATAAAGAGACAACCGTAAGGCTTCTGCCAGTTGCCGATAACTTCAACAAAACATGATCATCTTATACAACAACTTATTTCTCATCACGTCTGGACCATATCACATCACAACATGCCCTACAAAAACAAGTTAGACGTCCTCTACTTTGTTGTTGCAAGTTTTACGTGGCTGCTACGGGCTTAGCAAGAACCGTTCTTACCTACGCATCAAAACCACAACGATAGTTTGTCAAGTTGGTGATGTTTTAACCTTCGCAAGGACCGGGCGTAGCCACACTCGGTTCAACTAAAGTTGGAGAAACTGACACCCGCCAGCCACCTGTGTGCAAAGCACATCGATAGAACCAGTCTCACATAAGCGTACGCGTAATGTCGATCTGGGCCGCTTCATCCAACAATACCGCCGAACCAAAGTATGACATGCTGGTAAGCAGTATGACTTGTATCACCCACAACTCACTTGTGTTCTACTCGTGCATATTACATCAACGCATAAAACTAGGCTCGGATGCCACTGTTGGGGAACATAGTAATTTCAAAAAAAATCCTACGCACACGCAGGATCATGGTGATGCATAGCAAGGAGAGGGGAGAGTGTTGTCTACATACCCTCGTAGACCGTTCCTGGGAGCGTTATATCAGCGCGGTTGATATAGTCGTACGTCTTCACGATCCGACCGATCCAAGTACCGAAAGCACAGCACCTCCGAGTTCTGCACACATTCGGCTCGGTGACATCCTCGCCTTCTCGATCCAGCAAGAGGGGTGAAGTAGTAGATGAGTTCCGGCAGCACGACGGCGTGGTGACGGTGTTGGTGAAGAACAATCTTCACAGGGCTTCGCCTAAGCACTACGGAAACTATGACGGGGGATAAACTAGAGGGGACAGGGTTGCCGGCACACGGCTTGGTGTTTCTTGATGTGTCTTGGGTGCTAGCCCTGCCCCTCTATTTATATGTTGAGCCTTGGGGTCGAAACTTGGAGTAAAAGCCTCCACAAAGTCGGTTTCACCCGAAAGGCAAGTGTCCTTCTTGGACTCCAGGGCCAGACGCCAGGGTTCCCGGCGTCTGGACCCAGACGCCAGGGACCCTAGCGTCTGGCCCCTGGACTCCGCAAAACTTCCTTTTGCGCTTTCCATAAACCTTGTGGGCTTTCCCCTTTGGCCCAAATAAAGTGTTGTCGTACCCCAAACATTTCGGGAAACATCCGGAACCCCTTCCGGTGAATTCCGGAGCCCTTCCGGTGATCAAACACTATTATCCCATATATCAAACTTTATCTCCAGACCATTCCGGAGTTCCTCGTCATGTCCGTGATCTCATCCCGGACTCCGAACAACATTCGGTCACCAACATACGTAACTCATATAGTACTATATCGTCAATGAATGTTAAGCGTGCGAACCCTACGGGTTCGAGAACTATGTAGACATGACTGAGACACCTCTCTGGTCAATAACCAATAGCGGGACCTGGATGCCCATATTGGCTCCTACATATTCTATGAATATCTTTATCGGTCAGACCACATAACAACATAAGTTGTTCCCTTTGTCATCGTTATGTTACTTGCCCAAGATTCGATCGTCGGTATCTCAATACCTAGTTCAATCTCATTACCAGCAAGTCTCTTTACTCGTTCTGTAATACATCATCCCGCAACTAACTCATTAGTTGCAATGCTTGCAAGGCTTATAGTGATGTGCATTACCGAGTGGGCCCAGAGATACCTCTCCAACAATCGGAGTGACAAATCCTAATCTCGAAATACGCCAACCCAACAAGTACCTTCGGAGACACCTGTAGAGCACCTTTATAATAACCCAGTTACGTTGTGACGTTTTGTGGCACACAAAGTGTTCCTCCGGTAAACGGGAGTTGCATAATCTCATAGTCATAGGAACATGTATAAGTCATGAAGAAAGCAATAGCAACAAACTAAACGATCAAGTGCTAAGCTAACGAAATGGGTCAAGTCAATCACATCATTCTCCTAATGATGTGATCCTGTTAATCAAATGACAACTCATGTCTATGGTTAGGAAACATAACCATCTTTGATCAATGAGCTAGTCAAGTAGAGGCATACTAGTGACACTCTGTTTGTCTATGTACTCACACATGTATTATGTTTCCGGTTAATACAATTCTAGCATGAATAATAAACATTTATCATGATATAAGGAAATAAATAATAACTTTATTATTGCCTGTTGGGCATATTTCCTTTAGGAGGCCCATGGTAACTACAGTAAATATGTAGCCCGTGGTTATTGTGGCCTAGTTTTAAAAAATAGGTTATTGTGGCCACTAGCAAACCGCGGAAAAAGAACTTCACTGACTACAAGCAAATTAATAAACAAGACAACAAGGAAATAAATAAGCAAGAAACTTACGCTAGGCTATCACGGCTATTACACATATTACATCCACTGGGCATCAAAGTTCGCCACCATTGCAAATATAGGGAACAAAGTAGCATATCATATACACTGGTTGTCAAAGTTGGCGACCAGTGCAAATAAACGCCGCAGCAAAACAAGTCCAGAACTGAAACCACTTCAGAAGAGCTCAAGAAACAATATCCTGAGTACCCATAATGCTGGCAAGATGCTTAGCAAGCTTATTAACTTTCTCTTGTTTGGCGCTTAAATCCTCCAGCACTTGCTGTTGCACCAGAAAGTATGCATCTGAGTTCTGCAAGGACTTCCTCAGTCCTTTGGCTTCTTGCCGCAACACAGCTGACTGATGCCTTTCAGCTTGTAGCTGAGACTGAAGAAGATGAAGTGATTCAGGCAGTGAGGTCGAAGAGCTTGTGCCAGCGCTACTGGCCAGTAACTCGAACACTACATCAACGCATGACTGTGGGGTTTTCTAACTGTCTACAAGATCATTTTTATCACCTTTCTTGGAGACCAACAGGGTTGTCTCACTATCTTGAACCTTATCTGCATTACTTTGTCTACCATTGCATAGTGGGGTGCTCTTCTCCAATATTCTGTTCACATACTACAAGAGAAACAAGCAGACACATCACAGGTTTAGCATGTAGTATACCAAACTCATTTTGGTAAACCGGTTCAGTAGTAAGGTGGACAGGATAACAACATGAAACAAACATATATTTATGTACTAGGTCAATGTATTGTCCATATCATTCTAGTTTATGTTGCCAAATCAAGATAGAGACACAGTTCAACTCATATATTTTTAAGACACATCAGCATAGACAGAATATAAGTGTGAGAAACTACACAGCATTGGCAACACTTGTAATGTGCATCACATGAGAACATAACTATTTTTACAACTGAAACTGAAATCAACATCGAGCAAGAAGTTAGAACAACAATCCATTTAAAGAAATAGGTTTAAAACATACCTGTTGCGCCATTGGAGTTTCAATTGGATCCTTCAAATTTGAAAGTAGTTGGTATGAGTAAATACAGTGATGCAACAGCAAAGGAGTATGTACCATAGCTACAGAATCTGACCTGAGAACAGTTGCTCTTCTGCTTTAAACGTGGAGTTTGGGCTCATTGTGGTGGTCTTCGTGCTTTGGGCACTGTAGTTGCTTTACAAACTGCTCGTGTGGGGGTACTCTATGGTGGACATGGTGCTTTGTCAACTAGAAGTGGGTTACTATCCGCTGGGGTTGGGGTTAGATGGGTTGTAGCTGGTTCTCTGCCCAACGGTGTAAGTGTACAATCTGGAAGAGTGTCGATTATGTGTGGTGGGGCATGTTTGTGGGCTAGTACAACCATGATTCTATCTGCATCGATGGGTAGCACTATCTTTTGTGAAGAACATGTTTTTTGCTCCCTTAGATACTGCCATCACCCCCTCCAATTCAAATGGCTGATAAATAAGAAAACAAATTGAACGTACAGACATTGTATGATAGACAGATGTGATAATTCACATATATGTTGTCTAACCAAACATGACAACATGACACAATTTCACATATATGATGCCTAACTAAACATGATAGCATGACACAGTTTGAGATATATGATGGATAACTTAACATGATATAATGGCATAATTCAACATATGATGAGTATCTAAACAGGATGACATGACAAAACTATATGATGTCTTTCTAAAATAGGCTGGGATGAAATAATTCACATAAATGTTGTCTAAGTATACATGATGGCATGATATAATTGACATAATTGATTCATATACTAAGCAGCTGGCACTCGCATGTATGATCTCTAAACTAAGCAGATGGAATTCAATATTGTGCATATGATGTCTTAACTAAGCAATGCAAGATACCATATGCATGATATGAGAAATATAAACATTGCAACTTAGAGCATACACCTCAGGTGGGATATAGGACTGGTCATCTGTCTCCGAATCCTCCTCTGAGGAGCTCCCTCTAACCATCGAAATATATGCTTCAACAAGTACCATTGCCTGCTATGAAGACCTTGTTTTCACTTCTGATTTTTCCATAACCGGACCAAATGGCTGATACACATAAGAGTAGTTCAATATACATAGATTGTCGACAAATGGAATACGTAATGAAAAAAATGGCATGAGATAATTCACATATATGATGCCTGACCACATGGCGGTGCATAATTCACATATATGATAATTGGCTGAAAACATGACATTGCATAATTCACATATCTGATATAGAAAGCAAACATGAGGCATTCACACAAAGCGTGTCTAATCTAAGCAGATGGCATGACAATGCAAGACACCATATGCATGATATGAGCAATATAACCTTACCAAGTTAGAGAATGCACCTCGGGGGGGAGGGGGGAATACGACTGGTCATCTATCTCTGAATCCTCCTCTGAGGAGCTATCTGTAACCAGCAAGAAATCTGCATCGACAAGTAGCACTGACTGCTCAGAAGACCTTGTTTTCACTCCAGATTTTCCCATGACCGAGTCAAGTGGCTGATGCACAGGAAGAGTAGATGAACGTATAAACATTGTTGACAAATGGAATACATTATGAAAAAATATGGCACGATACAATTCACATATACGATGACTGGGTAAATAGGATGGCATTGCATGATTCACATATATGATGCCTGTCTAAAGAAGATGGCATTGCATAATTCCCATATACTCCCTCCGTTCCTAAATATTTGTCTTTTTAGAGATTTCAAATGGACTACTACATACGAATGTATATAGACATATTTTAGAGTGTAGATTCACTCATTTTGCTCCATATGTAGTCACTTGTTGAAATATCTAAAAAAGACAAATATTTAGGAACGGCGGGAGTATGATATAGAAACCAAACAGGTGGTATTCACACAAAGCAAATCTAAACTAAGCTGATGACATATAAGATGAATAATGTAAGCAATGCGAGGCTCCATATGCATGATATGACCAACATCAGGATGCCAGGTTAGAGCAAACACCTCAGGTGGTAAATAGGAGTGGTCGGCTCCCTCTGAATCCCCATCTGAATAGTTATCTTCCTCTGGAATACAATCGAATGGCGGGAGGGGGGGCACTTCGGCCACCATGGAGCGGCGTCTGCATGACATTGTATTCCCACGCAACGGTCTTCTATTTTTCTCTACATGTTCAGTACGATTGTGTACAATAACTGACATGCATAATAAAAAATTAGTTAGATTTTGTAAGGCCTAAGGGGTGCATGCAGAAATCTAGACTAATGGTAGCAAACGAGTGGATAGATCCAAAACTAATGATAGCAGGTAGATTATAGCTTCAGTTTAAAAAGATAGACAATGGATCATCTAGTATTTGTTACCCATCCAACATGAACCACATAGAAGACCCCAGATGAACCAGATAGTAGACAAATACTATTCGTTGCTGCCTCGATATGAGACCCATGGGCATTTTAAAGCTCAAATTTGAATGATAAAGTAGCAGGTAATAATAACCGATGTATAACGTAAGCAAACGCGAAAGACCGCGACCTCTCTTCCGGAACTGTTTAGTCCTTAGGTTCATCTGCTCAGTCGATGATGGTAATGCAGTTGGCGTGGCTGCCGGCAATGGGGAAGATGATCTGAGGCGGCGAAAGAAAGTTTGCAGGGGGAATCTCTACTGCAGTGAACGCTTCTGTCGATGGTTCACCTTAGGTGGGGTGGATGACGGCACGATAGGAGCAGGACATAACACACAGAGTTTTCTTTGACGCCTATCTGAAAATGAAGTAAATCTATAAGGGCTCCATAGAATTGGAAGATTCTATAAACGCAGGGATAGGAAAAACGCAGGAATAGGATAGGAATGCACGTGCAAAATAGAGCATTTGGAAACATAGGATTTCTGTGAACCTCGGTGTTTGGTTCACATGAATTGGAAGAACACAGGAATGGAGAAACATGCTCAAATTAAAGTCAAACCACGTGAAAATGAAAAAAATAAGAATCTTATTATGACAGTAATGCAATTAGTCCTGTTCTTCATGCATATTAATTTGAAAAGGACGTCCAACTGGATATTAAATTTCCTACCATTTTTCTTTGAAAGAGACACCAAAGGAAAAATCCTCCAATTTTGCTTTGCTCCACTCCTAACCAAATGCACGAATAGTAGTACCATAGTAGTTCCATAGCAAAGGATCCCTGAGGGATGACATGAATGCAGAGTAACAAAGTGATGCAACGAGTGTACAACCTCTTTGGCATAGCCTTGTCGTCCTCAACATCATTGGGTTGGATGTGGAGGATGGTGATGCTGGTGTGACTGTCGGAGGCAGGGAAGAATATCTGAGGCCTATGGAAATGGCGCCGAGGGTACTGCTCCGCTGTGATGGACGGTTCCGTCATTGGAGTAGCTCTGGTGAGGTGTACGGCGGCGAGGCTGAAGCAGGACAAGGCAACCAACGTTAATCTGAAGTGGGACTCTAATATCGTCTGCAATAGATGGTGTAAAATACATCACCAAAAAGTGCTAGATGTAAAACACATCAGCCATGCCACGGCCGCTCCGACAGATGCTGTAAATACTGTTTACTCTGAACTTAACTGAAGAAACAGAACTTTACAGTCAAAACTAAATTTTACTGTCGAAACTAATTGAACTAGTAGAAGAGCATTGCAATAGATGTTTAGGGAGTTCGAGCACTAGTAGCAGAGAAGCAGTGATCTAAATCAACAGACGCTCGAGCAGGGAACACACTAGTAGAGAGCAAGTCATGCAGTAGAACCGTGAGCGAGTGCTAAAGCAGCAACTCCTGTAGCTGCCAGAGGTCATGCAACAGCAGCAGCAGCGTGAGGGAGAGCAAGAGCAGAGCAGCAACACGAATGAGAGCAAGAGCGGAGCAGCAACGCGACCGACAACAATATCAGAGCAGAGCAGCAGCATGAACGAAAGCAAGAGTAGTGCAACAACGCGACCGATAGCAAGAACAGAGCCGCAGCGCGAGCAAGAGCCAGAGCAGCTGCAGCTAGTGCTGGTGTGGAAGTCGCCGACAAGGAAGCAATGACATGGGGGAGAGACGCCGTGGATGAAGTGGTCGGCCACGGCACCGTCGATGGAGACCCGACATGGCTGCTCAGTATTGAGCACCGGCAGCCCCGTGAGATCGAATAAAAGATAAAATGCAGCGGTGAGTGCAGAACCTCCTTGGTGGCACCGAGTTGGCCTTGGCTTCATCGGAGGAATTGGTGAGGGTATTGTGGTTCCGGTGGGGTAGGTCAAGACGGCGCTATGGGGATGGAGCTGGTGCGATAGACGAGGCAAACGTCGGGGCAGCTCCTTGGAGGTGGTGGACGGGGCGGCTGATCCGGCAGAACGATGAGATCGACGACGGATCCTCATCCTGTGCGGTGGATGAGGGACGGCGAGCTGTTGCGGTGGACGATGTCGTCGGGAAAGAGTCTCCGGCTGGGCGGCGGTCAGGAGGCCGATCGAGGAGCGTGGGGTTTCGTGGGTTTTGGTGGCCTCAGTGTATGAATGGGGAGGACGAAGGGGAAGGTAGGGGAGCCATGGCTTAGGGAAGCGCTTGTCCGAAATGTAGGGTAAGTTATCAGCGTACCCCCATCGTCTTTGAGTTGTAACACTTAAAACTCGATGGTCGTCTGCTACTTATTTGCTATTCTGTGATGCGATGATAAATTCCGCATGTGCGATGATAAATTCCGCACTTAGATCATTTTGCAGACGTCCATTTTTCATTATGCATGTCATTATCTTCACATACTTTTTCATGCATGATGAATTGTCATCATAAGTTGAAGAGGATCTCCACAAGTACAACCTGCCATGTGCATTTGCATACCAAAAGCAAATTACTTATATGCACATCTTCAGGGGGAGCCTTTGCCACTTATGAAGACAATAACCTATCCTTTACAATTTCACATATTTAATTCCCCATTGAAAACTTCAACTAGTTTGTCATCAATCACCAAAAAGGGGGAGATTGTAAGTGCATCTAGTGCCACCCCTAGTTGGTTTTGGAGTATTGACGACAAACCTAGTTGAGGGACTAATGTGTTTGTGAGAATTGCAGGATAACACAGGTAGAAGTCCCTCATTGATTCGGTTTTCCTACCAGAGATGACCCCTAAAAATGTATGAAGACATTGAAGTCAAAGGTGGTATGTGAAGACATTCACATTGAAGACTATGACAAGAGAAGACATCGCGTGAAGACTATGGAGCGCGAAGACTTAGCAGTTTCGTCGTTCTGTGTTTTTCTTTGTTGAGTCATAGGAACCACCATACTGTTAAGTGGGGTCCAAGAGAACCAATCAGAATGACTGAAGTGATGCTTAACCAAAATCCTATGTCTTCGAGTGAAGACTATGAGAGCAAATCTTGTCCAGAGTTGGATAAGTCAGCTTTGCTTGTAGCCCAAGTAAAGTTGCCGTGTGTGTTTGAAATCTGACCGTTGGAACACGTGTCAGTTCCTTAGTGACCCAGGGTCATTTCAGACAAATCAGGTCGGGTTGCCTAGTGGCTGTAAATAGCCCACCCCCTACAACCATAAACGGTTGGCTTCTCAGAGTTAAAGTACGGCTTTTGTCGTTTGAGAGCAACCCACCTTGAAGCCTTTGAGAGAGAATTCCTCGTGAGGATAAAGCCCTAAACACCCAGAGCCAAAGAGTGTTAGGCATCAGTTAAGTCTTCATGTCTGTGTGATCTAAAGACTTATTACACTTGAGGACTGTGAATCCTCCAGCCGGTTAGGCGTCGCGTTCTGAGCATCCAAGAGTCATTGTGGATCGCCGGTGAACGAAGTCTGTGAAGGTTTGGAAGTCTACCTTGAAGACTTACCAGAGTGATTGGGCGAGGACTGGGTGTCCTTAGCTCAAGGGGAATAAGGTGAAGACGAGGTCTTCTGAGTTGAATCTCAGCCTCCCTAACCAGACGTACAGTTGTCACAACAATTGGAACTGGTCCAACAAATCATTGTCTTCGACGAGTCACTGGTTTCATCCTTCCCTTCCCTTTACTTACTGTTGGTCCTTGTGAAGTCATTGTATGATTGCATTATCTTCTGTCTTCACTGAGTGACTGCTTGTTCTAATTGGCTTCACAATATCTTCCTACCTGATCCTTACTGCCTAGCTGCTATTAGTCATTGCGCTTTCACTTCATTGAATACTTGACTATGGTTTGCCTAGTGTAGTCTACCTTCCGTTGCATGGTAATAGGTTTATTTCTATCGGTTGTCTTCGAAACTCTCATGTTTTGAAGACTTTCATAAAAATCGCCTATTCACCCCCCTCTAGTCGATCATTAGCACTTTCAATTGGTATCAGAGCAAGGTACTCCCTTGTTCTGTGTGATTTGGTTTAACCACCTGGAGTTTTAGCTATGTCGACTGCAGGGATAATTAAAGTCTCCGCTGTGTGCCCCGTCTTCGATGGAACTGAATATCCCTACTGGAAGAATAAGATGCGCATGCATCTTGAAGCCATTGATGTCGACGTATGGTATGTCATCTAGAACGGCATTCCCAAGGCTGGAGAAGGTGTCACTGCTGCTGATGTCAAGAAGTTCGTTCAACTGGACTCTACTGCCAAGAATATCATCTATGGTCATCTGACCAAAGGACAGTATGGCCGCCTGAGTGCTTTGGAAACATCTAAGCTAGTCTGAGACTAGCTCTCCAAGGTCAACGAAGGCGTCTCAACCCAGAGAGATCAGAGAATCAGTGTGCTTCGCAACCTCTTCAACCGCTTCAAGAGAAATGACAATGAGAATGTCCAGCTCACGTTTGATCGACTCACTGACATCACAGATGAGCTTCAAGCCCTCGGCGCTACTGAGATCACCAAGCATGAAGTCGTGAAGACACTCCTGAGATCACTTGACAGTTCGTTTGACACCCTAGCCCTGATGATTCAGGAACGTCCTGATTTCAAGACACTCGATCTGTCTGACATACTTGAGAGGCTCAACACACATGAATTTCAGCTTTCTGAGAAAAGAGACATCTACGGTCCCAACTATGGGCGAACTCGTGCCTTGAAGGCAAAAGCTGTCTCCTCATCTGAAGAAGAATCTGACAGCAGTTCTGATGATCCTGAAGACATTGGAAAGGAGCTTGCTATGCTTGTGAAGAAGTTCCAAAAATTCACCAAGAAGAAAGGCTTCAGAAAGTCTTCACGATCAAGCTCAAGAAATGATGAAGCTTCTGCTCATGACTACAAGAAGAGAACATGCCACAAGTGCAAGAAACATGGCCACTACATCTCTGAGTGTCCCCAGTGGGACAATGAGAACAAGAAGAAGAAGAAGAAGAAGAGCAAGGAATATGACTCTGACGACAAGAAGAAGAAGAAATACTCAAAGTCTTCTTCCAAGTCTTCCTCAAAGTCTTCATCACACAAGAAGAGCTCATCTGGCAAGGCACGTGCATTTGTTGGCAAGGAAATGGATTCAGAGGAGGAGTCCGCTTCTGAGGAGGCGGAGGTGGAGTCTGAGGAGGAGTCCGATTTTGGCGTTGCGAGTCTAGCTACAGCATACGTTGCCAAGTCCATCTTCAACACTGAAGACAATGACTTCATCACCGACACCGATGCAAATGACAAGGACTACTCCGCTCCTACCTACTGCTTCATGGCACGCGGTGCCAAGGTAAACACACGTACTGCTCACTATCAAACTTCTAGTGAAGATGACTCTGATTGTGGTTCCAAACCCAGCTACAAAACACTTTCTAAAATTGCAACTGAACAACAGAAAGCTATGGAACATATTCAAAAACTGTTAGACAAGAGCGATGATCTATTAGACACTGAAATGACTCGATCTCAGTCCTTTTGAAGACATAAAAAATCTTCACGTTAAGTATGAGGAACTTGAAAGTCGTCATGAAACGCTCTCAACAACTCATGAAAAGCTTTCCTATGATTATATTCAAAGGAAGCAAGATCTTGAGAAATTGAGAGCGGCTCATGAAGATCTTCAAAAGGAAAATGAGTCACTTCGCGCCGAACAGATCAGTTCCGCTCAAGAAGGATTTGAACCACCATGTCTTAAATGCATTGAGCATGACAATGCTACTTCTGTTGCTGAGAGTTCTACTGCTGCTACTGTTGCAATATCTTCAACTGTTGATGTGGTAACTAACCCCTCTGCTGAGGATACCACTGCTATTGCTGATGAGAATGCTAGGTTGAAGACATTGCTTGAAACAGGGATGTACAAGAGTCTCAAAGGGCATCAGACACTATGTGATGTCCTCAAAAGGCAGATCCTGAACCGAAACCCTAGGAAAGAGGGTGTTGGGTTCGAAAGGAAAATGAATGCTGATGGCTCTTACTGGAAACCTAAGCAGTACCCCAAAACCACATGGGTTGCTGCAAAGGAACCTTCAGCGGATCCATCCACCCTATCTAGCTTCACTTGTGCTAATCCCATTGTTATTGATGAATCCTTTGATGCAAACTATAAACTGTTTAAGAATTAGAATGGTGAAGTGTTTTCCAGGTATATTGGTACTAACTGCAGGAATGGACCGCCTATGAAGAAGATCTGGGTGCCGAAAAGGTGTTTGGAGAATCTTCCTGTGAATGTCATCATGACACCATAGGTGAAGAAGACAAACCCCAGACCACAGGCTTCATATGGTCCAAAGGCTTCATACAGACAGAAGACTCACCTGAGTCGCACTAACGCAAATGTTTTGCAGGGAAACCATACTCAGGCCTGTGAATATGAGCGCGTTTCATCAAACTGCCATGTTCATAAGACCAAGAACTATTCTGCTTATTCTTATGAGTACTATTGTCCACCTGCAAGACTTTTTGCTAGGGCTCCAAAGCCAAAGTTCTCAGATGCTGCACTTAGACTCATTGCTTCGAAGCCACCCTTGAAGATGTGGGTGGCTAAGAAAGCTTAACTCTCTTTTGCAGGGAAAGGTATCCAGCCGAAAACCAAAATCGTCTAACGCTATTGCTGGGGACCTTAAACATCTTGCAGGGCGCAAGATCAAATGCCCAAATGGTCTTATTATGTACTTTGTTCCTGAATCGCTTGCTACTTGCCCTATCAGTCCAAATCTCGACCTAAGCTCTCATAATCCACTGGTTCATCAAATGTTTTTGCTTCACAATTCTCTTCGTGAAGCCTATCCCCCTAACTGCACTATAGGGTACGACACCAGCTGCTTCAGAATGGATTATTGATAGTGGGTGTACCAATCACATGACTGGCAAGCGAAGCCTTCTTATGGACTCAACACTACGTCCATCTAACAAAAGTCACATCACATTTGCTGACACTGGTAAAAGCAAGTGTTTGAAGGGTATCAGAAAGATGATTTGTACATGGTAGATTTCTCAGCAGGACCACAACTTGTTGTATGTCTTCTAGCTAAAGCTTCTAAATGCTGGCTCTGGCATCGGAGTCTAGGACATGCTGGCATGAGGAACCTCCACACCCTTGCAAGGAAGAAGCATGTCATAGGCATCGAGGGCGTCAAGTTCAAGAAGGATCACTTATGCGGTGCCTGTGAAGCAGGGAAGATGACTAGGGCCAAGCATCCCTCGAAAACAATCATGACAACGACTCAACCCTTTGAACTGCTCCACATGGATCTTTTCGGTCCCACTCATTACTCAACTCTTACTACTACTGCCTGTCTCTATGGCTTTGTCATTGTTGATGATTATTCAAGATATACTTGGGTGCATATAATCCTCTACAAGACTGAAGTGCAGGATGTCTTCAGACGCTTCGCCAATCGAGCCATGAACAACTATGGCGTCAAGATCAAGCACATCAGAAGTGATAACGGCACTGAATTCAAGAACACTGGTCTAGACACTTATCTTGATACTTTGGGCATTACACATGAATTCTCAGCTCTGTACACACCACAGCAGAACGGCATCGTGGAACGCAAGAACAGAACACTTATTGAGATGGCCCCGGGCGATGCTTGATAACTACAAGACTCCAAGAAAGTTCTGGCCTGAAGCCATTGATACTGCATGCCATATCATCAACCGTGTTTATCTTCACAAGCTTCTCAACAAGACATCCTATGAGCTCCTTACTGGCAAGAAGCCAAATGTCAGTTACTTCAGAGTATCTGGTGCCAGGTGCTGGATCAAGGATCCACATCACACTTCAAAATTTGCACCAAAAGCACATGAAGGTCTTATGCTTGGATATGGAAAGGATTCGCACTCCTACAGAGTCTTCAATCTCTTCATTATAAAGTGGTTGAAATAGTGGATGTGCGGTTCGATGAGACTAACGGCTCACAAAGAGAGAACCTGCCAAATGTGCTAGATGAAGTTCCATTCGGTGAATCAATCAAACTTATGGGAACTGGAGAAATCATACCTTCTGAAGCTCAGCCTGAAGAGGAACTTATCATCTCCGCACCTGATCGACCTGAAGACAATGATTAAACTGAAGACAATGCTCAGCCTGAAGACAATCCTTCTAACGATGACAATGATCAACAAGAGCAAAATCTTCGTCCTGTACATCCGCGTGTTGCAAATGAAGTATAGATTGAGAAAATAATTGATAGCATCAAAGCACCAGGTCCACTCACTCGTTCAAGGGCAACACATCTAGCAAATTTCTGTGGGCACTTCGCATTCGTCTCAATATCTGAACCCAAGAAAGTTGAAGAAGCCTTCATGGAACCTGAATGGATTCAAGCTATGCAAGAAGAGCTTCAACAGTTTGAGCTGAATAATGTATGGGAACTGGTTAAGCGTCCTGATCCCCGCAAGCACAATATAATAGGCACCAAATGGATATATCGCAACAAGCAAGATGAGCATGGTCAAGTTGTCAGAAATAAAGCTCGTCTCGTTGCTCAAGGGTACACTCAAGTTGAAGGGATTGACTTCGATGAAACCTTTGCTCCTGTGGCCAGACTTGAAGCCATATGCATACTGCTGGTCTATGCAAATCATCTTAATATTCTTCTGTATCAAATGGATGTGAAGAGCGCTTTTCTCAATGGCAAGATTGAAGAAGAAGCGTATGTTGCACAACCGCCTGGCTTTGAAGATCCAAAACATCCTGACATGGTGTATAAGCTCAACAAGGCACTGTATGGCCTCAAACAAGCCCCTCAGGCTTGGTATGACACACTCAAAGACTTCCTGAAGAGCAAAGGCTTCAAACCTGGTTCCCTCGACCCCACTCTCTTCACGAAGACATATGATGGTGAACTGTTTGTGTGCCAAATATATGTGGATGACATTATCTTCGGATGCACCAATAAAAAATACACTGAAGAGTTTGGATATATGATGCAAGAGCAATATCAGATGTCCATGATGGGTGAGCTGAAGTTCTTCCTTGGTCTTCAAATACGTCAGCAATGCAACGACATCTTCATATCTCAAGAGAAATACCTCAAAGATTGCCTGAAGAAATTTGGGATGCAAGACTGCAAAGGCTTCACGACTCCAATGCTAGCCAAACATCATCTAGGTCCTGACGACAATGGTAAAGAGTTCGATCAAAAGGTATATCGCTCCATGATTGGTTCTTTACTTTATCTATGTGCATCTAGGCCAGATATTATGCTTAGTGTTTGCATGTGTGCTCGATTCCAAGCGGCACCAAAGGAGTCGCATCACTTAGCTGTGAAGCGAATTCTTCGATATTTGGCTCACACCCCAACTTTAGGATTATGGTATCCAAAGGGCTAAGAGTTTGATCTGGTTGGATTCTCGGATGCTGATTATGCTGGTGACAAGGTGGATCACAAGTCTACATCAGGCACATGTCATTTTCTGGGACGATCACTTGTATGTTGGTCTTCAAAGAAGCAGAACTGTGTATCTCTCTCCACTGCTGAATCTGAATACATTGTTGCTGGATCTTGCTGCGCTCAGCTTCTGTGGATGAAGCAAACACTCAAAGACTATGGCATTCATCTGAAGCAAGTGTCACTCTACTACGACAATGAAAGCGCCATCAAGATTGCCAACAATCTAGTTCAACACTCGAAGACAAAGCACATTGAAATTCGTCATCACTTTCTCAGAGATCATGTTGTGAAGAAAGATATTGATATCATACGCGTCAACACTGAAGAGCAATTGGCAGATATCTTCACCAAGCCCTTGGATGAGAAGAGATTTTGCAAGTTACGGTGTGAGCTAAATATCTTGGAATCCTCAAATGTCCTGTGATCAAGCACACATCCTAACACTTATGCATATTGATGACTTAGATGTGCAACACACAAAGTAAAGTATATCTTCAATCAACGAAGACATACATTCTAAGTGTGAATACATTAATGTGGAATTTGACTTCGAAGCGCCACGATAATTGTGCGCCGTGTCTGGGTCTAATACTTCCTATACGGTGGGTAACGCCACCACCAAATTCTTCTGTTTGAAGTGTTTCACCCATGTGTTACATTTGCTATGTCTTCACATTTTGTTTGTCTTCATTCTCAACTTGTCTTCATGATTATCTTCACTATGTTAGTTTGATTGTCTTTCTCACATATATATATACTAGTGTTCTATCCTCTACAACATTCACTTATAGCTATGTCTTCTTCTTGAATCTTTTGAACTAAGTGGATGTGATCGGACCCTAACCTCTCTATGCTTTCTATCTCAAACTCTATTTGTCCAAATCATATGCATTCTATTGAAACTGTCGAATGTCTTCTCTGCGTCCTAGTCAGCAGAAGATACAGAGACAAACATTAAGTCCGTTTTCAATGCTCATTCATTCACCTGAAACCCGGAGAAGTGGGAACGACCACCCGGCAATCTAGGTGTGCGTGGGAACGTGGGACAACTCCAAGTATGTTGCATGTTTGCCACGTGTTCCTCAGATGTGAACCGCCAGGGGCACCTGCGTAATTGCGCTGTGCTGCACACTTCCTTATAAATACATGTCCCCTGCGGTCAAGAAAACCTTCTTCCACCTCTCCACCTCGTCAAACCCTAGCGTCCCTGCTAGCTCTCAACGACGCCGGCGATGAAGCGCTTAGCTGCCGCGACTTCTCCGATGCCGTCCTCACGTCGGACGCGGACATCGTCTTCTCCGCTGCTGCTGTAGGTGTTCTCCGTCGCCAAGATAGGGCACGATGGATTGAACTGCTCGGTCTCCTACTCTTCCCATCTAGCAGTTCTTCGCGTGGTAAATATAACTCTATTTTTACCATCTTTTTGATCCTCAAAGATTCATCCTGTTTGCCAAAATAAGTTTCTGCCTATACAATGTTAGATCTATCCTGTCTGCATCTCATACTGCCTAGAATGTTCACTTAAGCTTCATATCCAGTTAGATTCCTCACTTGTACTTATTCGCGGATTCGTACAAATCTGGAACCAACTCTCAACATATAAGTGAATGTCTTCACACGATGAGGTCAATGTCTCCTAAACTGATTTATCTTCAAAAATCTTCTGAGAATGCATATGATCTCTTCCCCTTCCCTCGCATCTCTAATGTTGTCATAGGTATATGTCCGTGGGAGAATCCCTTGGTTCTCATAGTCTGCATTCGTTTGCAGAATTCTTACAACATCACATTAACTCTCCCGAAGCCAGTTCATGTTTGTCCAGCAAGCAAAAGCCTTTGAAGCCTTTGAACGTGGTGAAGCCATTCAGTTTGAAGTTCATGGCTGCAGAGAAATCAGTAAGGAAGGGTGGCAGACAGCATAACGTCAAGATATTTGCCAGATGACCTCTCAGAGCTTTACAAGACAGATCCTGAAGAGGATTACAATCAGCACAAGACCCGAATCCAATGGATTCGAAGATATTGGGCAGAACAATGGTTCAAGTAAAGGTTTGTGACCCAGGAATATGCTGAGAAAAATGCCATCAAACGACCATGGGGAGACATCCTATACAGAAATCTTCAACCCAGGTCCAGAGATGAAGCCATTGAACAAGGCTTGTATCCCTGCATGGTCCGATGACCACAGCCCGCGGATGCACACCCATCGTCATTGCTATGGTGTCGTGACGACAATCTGTTCAAGTGCAACTTCCAGTTTGCCAAGAATTCGGCCAAGCAAAACAAGAAGTCATGGGGACTTAACTTCAACCCTGGCCCTTCTGCTCCCCGTGCCGATGGCACCCGCGAAGCTGAACCCAATCTTGTTGGGCCCTTCTACAACCTGGAACAGCCGTGGATGAGCCTGTAGATGACGCTGAATCTGATGAAGCGCCTGCACCGCCGAAGCCAAAGAAACTGAAGAAGCCTAAAGCTTCAAAGCCTGCCTCAGCACCAAAAATCTCACGAGCGAAGCCACTGGCTACTGCACCTCCTGAAGACAGTGTGCAGTCTGAAGATTTGTCATGCATCTCCAAGCCCTCGAAAGTAAATATGCCTTTGCAACACACCAGCCAAGAACTGACCGCTGCTGCTATTCTGTGCAACGACGCCATTGATCTGTCCAGCGATGAAGATCTTGCAGATGACGCTCTTGAGCAACTGATCAAGAGCAAAGAAGAAGCAGAAATCTTCAATGATTTGCCTCTCTTTGATGTGGCAATCATCCATAACTTCATTGATGAGTGGTTTGACATGCCCAACCTCAACTTTGAAGATCTGCAACTTCCAATTGGCCTCAGTGTCGCCTTCACTGGCGCCATTGCTTCTGAGCTAACTCTAGCTCAGCGCATTGTTGAACTGAAGCAAAAGATAGACTATGAGAAAGCTCAGTTCAAGAAGCACATGGCCAAGCTCAGCGTGCAAGATGTCAAAAACTTCCAGATCATGCTGCACGAGCTCAAGGAAGCCTTTCTCAAGAAGCGTGAAGAAGCTAAAGGCTCTCATGAGCGCATGAAGAGCCTGTCAGACAAGTGTGTGCAAGCCTACAATGAGGCTGAGAAGCGCAAGGCTCTTGGTCGTCCTGGCATCGATCCCAGGATGGCTGCAAAGAAGAAGAAGAAGAAGCCAGCTGTGGCTGAACCCGAAGCACCAAGGTAGGAAGCACATCCCATTGTCTTCCCAGCCAGCACGAGTGGCTCGAAGCCAAAGGTCAGGTCAACCGCTTCAGAACTGAAGAAGACGAGGACTGCTGAGGCTGTAGCCAGAAAGAGGAAACATCTTGAAGCCTCTGATGTTGCTCCCTCCAAGAAGAAGCGCAAAACCAAGAAGGATCGGGCTGCTCCCACAGAGCCCTTAGTTGTTGAACCTATCTCAATGGTTCGCCCTGCATCTGCACACCAAGAGCGCCAACTGATTGTCCATGAGCCTGCTTCCATAGAGGCTCATGAAGCTGAAGACATTCCAGCAGTTGATCCCACCGCTGCTGAAGACATTGGTCACCATGACAATGTTGAAGATGATGAAGTTCTTCCTCAGATCTAGCATAACTTGGTATCATCGCCTGTTCTCACGAACAGCAAACTCATCAGCATTGGTCGTCCTCTGACGCCAATTGCTCAGGATGCATCATGGGCTGATCACCCACAACAACAAGACACTCCGAGTACTCAACAACAACAAGTCACACCACCCCGGCAAGAAGAAGAAGATGACTTTGAGGCCCAGCAAACTACATCTCCAAAGGCGTCGCCAGCGTTGCGCAGGCTTCGCAAAGGACCAAGGCCTCAAGTCCCTCTATCGAGCGTTTCAGAAGGAGAAGTGCACCACCAATCTGTTGCACGTCAAGTGTTTCTAGATGCCACTCCTACTGTGACTGAATCCGAAGCCAAACTGGCTAAAGATGTTCCGGCTGCATCAGCCGATGAAGAAGAAGCCCCAAGAGTTGCTACACCCCCGTCTCACCAAGATGTTGTTTTCAAGGAGAACGTGACCGACCCTCCAGCTTCTGAAGTGGATGTTGAGATTCCTGAGGCTGCCACCACCAACACCAATGAAGCCAATGACGTAGTCATGGCTGAAGCAAATGTGGAGCCTGCACCTGAAGTCAATGTGGCCCCTGAAGCCCATGAAGACAATGCCAATGCCCCTGTTCCCCTCCAAGACCTCACACAATGGAGCTGGCATTTGATCGTGGTCAGCCGGTTATGGTTCGATGGCCCATTCTGACTCCTCCGCCTGCTGCTGGTCCATAATTTGAGTACCACGTCGAGCACAGGCCTCATGTCCAAAAGCCCAAGCCAAGACTTCCACGTTTCCTAGGCACTGCCACTTCACCTGGGGTCTTCAATGCGAATGGCTTCGTGGCACATAATACCTTCTTCAACAGCTCCAAGAACCCTTATACCAAACCACGCATTTCTTCAGATCGGTTCTGGAGCTATCAGCAGCGCAACTACTATTCCTGTGTCCTATATAATCAAGGGCACATATTTCCACATATGCGCCTCGACTCTGAAGCTATGGTTGCTCTGCCCTGCCTCAAAGAAGCATTGGACTGTTTCAGAGATGCTGGTCTGCTGCAGTTCATCACCGACAAGGAGCACTGGAATGAGGAATTGTTGCTTCAATTCTATGCCACTCTTCACATTCGAGGCTACAACAGGGATCCGAAGACTTGGGTCCTTGAGTGGATGACAGGCAATGTCCATCACGAAGCTAAAGCTCTTGATATCATTGAGCTCACAGGCCTGCACACTCCTGGTGAATACTATGAACCAGGTTGTCAACAACATCAAAATGCCTTGGAAAGCATCTTTCAGAAGCCAGAACCCAACATGAGTCAAATGCTGAGCATGATGAAGCCTTTGCCTCCAGATGCTGAATATCCTAAGGAGTTCTTTGTTGAAGACCTAGAGTAACTGCCTCGCACCATCTACCACATCATCAGGAAGACTCTATGGCCTGTCAAAGGACACTCATCTGCAGCAAAGCTTGAAGGAGCAATGAAGACTTTGGTTTTCTATATCTTCAATGGCATCAGCTTCAATGCTCAAGACTTGTTCATCAGGAAGTTGGCTGCGTCTGGCTCCGACATCTTTGGGTTGAAATTCTATGCTCCATGGGTCATGCGTCTGATCAAGCGTCACTCAGCCTTCAACTATCAGCCGTCTGCGCGCAATCATCTTATATTCCTGCCCGAGGTTGATCTGTCAGTTGAAGCCATTTACCCAGAGCCTGCTAAGGATCCCATTTATCTTCATAATGCGTCAGATGCAAAGCCTCTTGGTGGATGTCAACCGCATTCACAATCTTGCCACCAAGAATGCCTTTGTTGCCCATGAAACCTGTCGGCGTACATGGAAAGGGCTGACGCTTATGTGTTGTGAAGATGATCTTCAAGAGGATGGCTTCTTTGAACGCTTCAAGTTTGACTCCACACCTCCAAGAAGGACTGTGCTACGACGAACTCCATCTGTTGAAAACTCTGAGTTCTCTCCCTCCACGGCAACTGTGAATGCCAGAGTGATCGATGACGAAGACGATGCTACTTCACCGCCCCCTACTTCGCATGCATCGACACTGCCCCGAGTTCGTCTGCACCGCCTAACAACACCGACGACCTTGCTGCTTCACCTACTCCTCATGGGAACGAGTAGACGCTCTATGTCTTCAAACCTTTTTGGTCCTTACTGACAAAAGGGGGAGAAGCATATGAGTTTGATAGTCTTCAAGCGGGTCCATATGGGCGGTTGCTTTATATTTTGCCTAGTGTTTACAACTCTCGTTTTGATACATTTAGTTCTTTGAGCTGTAACACTTAAAACTCGATGGTCGTCTGCTACTTATTTGCTATTATGCGATGCGATGATAAATTCCGCATGTGTGACGATAAATTCCGCACTTAGATCATTTTGCAGACGTCCATTTTTCATTATGCATGTCATTATTGTCGGATTTCGGGTTCCGGCAGACCCTTGAGGTTCGAACACTGGGGTGCGCATGGAGATTTCGCCTCCTACCTACCTGCACCCCTCCGTCTCGCTAGGATCTAAACTATGGCAAGAACAACACAAGAGACACAGGGTTTATACTGGTTCAGGCCACCGTTGTGCTGTAATACCCTACTCCAGTGTGTGGTGTGGTGGATTGCCTCTTGGGATGATGATGACGAACAATACAAGGAAGAACAGCCTTGCGAGGGTCTGTTCTTGGCTGAGGCGATGAACTGCTGGGAGGAGCTCAGTCACCCTTCTCTCTCTCTCTCTACCTGATCTTCTTTATCCTTCGATCCCTCTCTTTTCTTCCCGCCCCCCTTGCTCTGTGGGTGGCTGGTCCTATTTATAGAGGCCCTGGTCCTCTTCCTAAATATCGAGCGGGAAGGGAGCCAACAATGGCGGGCTAATTTGAAGGGGGACAGCTAGTACTAGCTACCCTGACAAAAGTAGTCTTCGCCTGCACAAAGCTCTGGTGATGACGCCGTCTCGGGCTCCACGATGATCTCCGAAATGGCAACCATTGCCTGATGCCTCGGTACTCCGCGGCTGGCTTGCCCCCTTTGCACCAAAGAGGAAAGGAGGACACTGCGCGGGCTAGCACCCGCCTGGCGCCCTCGGTCGTCATGGCTTGCGTCAAGGGCACCTCATGAGGTACCCCGCCTTGATCTCTCCGCCTCCTCGTGAGCCAGCCTGACGAGGCCGTGCCTGAGGAAGCTCCGCGTCGTCCGCCCCTCGAGGCTTGGCCCCTCGCGAGGGTCTTGGGTTTGTGTTGGTGAAGATGGGCTGCGCTGGACCCCCCTTTGAGCCATGCCACAGGCCGCAGGCAGGCAAGTCTGGGGACCCCCGTTCCCAGAACGCCGACAGTAGCCCCCGGGCCCAAGGCGCGCCCGGACTTGGCCGTGCAGGGAGGCAGAAGGGCAAGAGCGAAGCGCCGCGGGCCCTAACAGCCTGCGGCCTTGGGCGCCGCGTGGCCGTTGATGGGACGTGGGCGTCTCCACTTCCCCATGGTGCCTCGGCAACTGCACGGATTGGACAAGTCCCTGCATGCAAGGTGGGTCATAATTACCTGCGATCGTGGGGGCCGTTGGTTGGCCATCGCCAGCTATAAGTACGGACCGGCACGCGCCCTTCTGGTTCATCCCCCCTTGCTTCTCCTTTTTCTTCATGGCCCCGGCGAGGAGGTTCTCGGCCGCAGAGAAAGGGAAGGCTCGCCAGGTTGAGCCCGCCTTCCCCCGCCCAAGCGCGGCCGAGGGCGCCCTCGCAAACATCCTGTGGCCACCATGGTGGCTCCCCGCGGCCGTGGGGGAGATCTTCAGCACAGCGACGGGCGGATTGCTGCGGCCGGGGGGCGCGCTCCGGCTGCGTGTCCCCCTAGGCCGCGCTTTCATGCTGCTGAAGTGCTGCCGGAGTTCATCGTGTGGTCGGCGGAGCCGACTAGCACCCAGCTTCCACTTCCTCGCTTCCTCCTTGGCGAGCTCCCGGCCGGCGCCTCGGGCGGCCTCTGGCTCCAGGCTGACGGCTGCTGCAGCCGGCCCTCATGGGTCTCACTGGAGGTCTCCGCGGCCGGGAGCTTGTCCCTGGCCCGCGGTTGGCAGATGTTTGCCCGCGCGCGTGGCCTGAGCCGTCGGTGCACCCTACACTTCAAGTTCGACGGCGATGCCATCCTCTACGTGAGGGTGTTTGGGGAAGATGGTCGCCGCGCAGGGTGTTTCCCCGAGGGTGACGACCGCGGCTGGGAACCCAGCTCCGGCGATGATGGAGAGGGCAGTGCTCGCGCGGCTGGCGGCGCTCAGGGTTCCTCAAGCTTCTCCGGTTCTTCTTCAGGCGGCGACTCTTCTAGCGGTGGCCGCGGTCAGCCTCCACGCCGTCGTATCTGCTTGGGAGGTGGAAACGTGTCCGCCCGCCGTCGCGCCCTGGTGAAGCGCGAGAGGGAGTCCGCCTGAGCTCCGGAGGCAGCTCGGGCCTTCCCTGCGGGCCGGTGTGAGGCGAGTTGCACCAAATTTGTTCTTTCTTTTCCTTTTTCCTGCATAACAAAGATAGTAGTGTGGAGCCCCGCGGGGGCGTGTTTGGGTTATTGCTGTTAATCATCGTTTTGCTTTCGTTATTGTACCTTCCGGCTACGTGCCCGAGCATGGATAGTTCCCGGCCCCGGCCGTGGGGGGCGACCGACCCAGGCCATTTGTTTGTGTCGCGGTGCCCGAGGGGCACGGACTAGAGGGGTGCTCCTGTAATGGGCCCAGGTCGCGAATTCTTTGAATGACTAGGATAGGAACACTCGCGAGGGCGCTCAGCTGCCCCCCTCGTGAGGCCTTGCACAAGAGAAATCGAGGCAGGAGAGTGAAAAGTCGAAGAACCACAAGCCAAAGATGGCAACAACTTCAATAAAACTTCGAATGAGAAGGAACAAGCCAACTGCGGAAAGCAAATGAAAAGTCGCGTCCGGCACCTAATCTAGTCTTCGACGTCTTCTCACCAGCACGGAGCTAAGTGCTACCACTGGGCGTGGGAGGGAGCCCCAGGGCCTGAGGCCGGCGCTCCTAAGACTCCGGGGCGTGTACAGCCCCAACTCATTATTACGTGAGAGTGTCACGGGCGGCGAGCTTCACAGGCGTTGGCCTTCTTCACAGGCTTCGGGCCTTTTCCAAAACGCGATAGCTTCATAGGCATTCGCCTTCTTCACAGGCTCTGGGCCTTTTCCAAAACATGATAGCTTCACAGGCGTTCGCCTTCTTCACCGGCTCTGGGCCTTTTCCAAAACGTGATAGCTTCACAGGCGTTCGCCTTCTTCACAGGCTCTGGGCCTTTTCCAAAACGCGATAGCTTCACAGGCATTCGCCTTCTTCACAGGCTCTGGGCCTTTTCCAAAATGCGATAGCTTCATAGGCGTTCGCCTTCTTCACAGGCTCTGGGCCTTTTCCAAAATGCGATAGCTTCACAGGCGTTCACCTTCTTCACAGGCTCTAGGCCTTTTTAGGGGTAGAACCTCCGGAGGTGCTGGATGTTCCATGCATTCTGGACTGGCACCCCCTCCTGAGTCTCCAAGCGCGTGGAGCCGGGCCTGGAAACATGAACAACTTTGAACGGGCCCTCCCACATGGGAGAGAGCTTGTGCAGCCCCTCCCTGGAGAGAACCCTCCTGAGCACGAGGTCTCCTACCTCAGAGTTCTGGGGCGGATGTTGCGGCAATGACATCGCCACAGTGCTTGTTGGTACCTCGCCGCTCGTAGCGCGACTTCTCGGTGACGTTCCTCCCCTAGCACGAGGTCCATCCCCCGCATGGCGTCCTGCTGCGCCTCGTCGAACGCCAAGACCCGCGTGGAGCGACGTCTAACCTCGTGAGGGAGGACTGCTTCGGCTCCGTAGACCAGGAAGAACGGGGTCTCTCCAGTTGGCTTGGTCACGGTTGTGCGGATGGACCACAACACGGAATGAAGCTCGTCGTACCAACCTCTGCCGCAAGCCTCCAGCTTCTTCTTGAACGTCCTGGTCTTGAGGCCCCTCAGGACCTCCACGTTGGCTCACTCGGCCTGGCCGTTGCTTCGGGGGTGCGCCACCGAAGCATATCATATCTGCGTTCCAAGGTTAGCACAGTATGTTTTGAAGAGGTTACTGGTGAACTGTGAACCATTGTCCGTGATGATGCGATTCGGCACCCCGAACCGGCTCACGATGCCCTTGATGAACTTGACCGCGGAACCCGCGGGAATGGTGCGGACAGCCTCTACTTCAGCCCACTTGGTGAACTTGTCCACGGCGACGTAGAGGTAGCGGTAGCCCCTGGGTGCCCGAGGAAATGGGCCCAAGATGTCCAGCCCCAGACTGCGAATGGCCACGAAAGGGGTATAGTCTGCAAGCCTCCTGCTGGCTGATGGATCTGCTTGGCGTGGAACTGGCAGGCCTCACAAGCTTTCACTAGTTCGACAACATCATTGAGCGCGGTGGGCCAATAAAACCCACTGCGGAACGCCTTGCCGACGAGGGTCCGTGATGATGAATGATGTCCACAGTATCTGCCGTGTATATCTTCCAGCAGTTCTTTCCCTTGCTCCCTGGAGATGCAGCGCACGGATACATCGTTTGGCCGCTTCCAGTAGAGCTCTCCATCCTTGATGCAGTATGCCGTGGCCTGGCATGCCACTCGCTCCGCTTCCTCCTCCTTCTCCGGCAGGGTCCCTTGTGTTAGGTAACTCCGGAGCTCCGCGATCCAACATCCCTCCTGAGGTTCCATCGTCAGGAGCAGGCGCGCTCCTGAGGCCGGGCCACAGGCCAGAGCCCTTGAGGCAGGTGGCTGGGGGAGCTCCTCCCGGGGCTGAGCCGTGTTCGATAATGACGGCAGGGCTGATGGCTTGAAGAGCCGTTCCTCAAAAACGCCAGGCTCCTGAGGTAACCGCCTAGACGCCCGTTTGGCGATGTCGTCCGCCTCCTGATTGGTGCCACGGGGCACATGCTGCAACTCCAACCCCCAGAACTGCTTCTCCATCCTGCGGACCTCCGCTAGGTAGGCTTCCATGTGCTCATCCTGCGGCTCGTACACCTTGTTGGAGAAATTGACAAGGAGCTGCGAATCGCCCTTGATGGTGAGGTGTTTCACCCCCAGGGCAGCCGCGGCCTTCAAGCCCGCTATTAAACCTTCATACTCCGCTATGTTGTTGGAGACCTTTTCACCTTGCTGGAAACAGAGCTGCACGGCGTAATAGAGCTTGTCCTAAGTGGGCGATATAAGCACCGCCCCAGCCCCTGCGCCATGCCTAGAGAATGCCCCATCGAAGTACATGACCCAGCCTTCTGGCGCCTCGCTTCCCGGGGACAGGGACCGATCCTCGTCGGCCTTGAGGCCTGGCGCCTCCGTCCATTCCGCCACAAAATCCGCCAACGCTGCTCCCTTGATGACTCTGGTCGTGCTGAATTCAAGCTGAAACGCTTGCAGTTCTATGTTCCACTCAGCGACCCTTCCAGCTGAATTAGGGCTCCTGAGCACACTCTCCAGGGGGTATGACGAGACGACCTTGATGGGGTGACCCTAAAAATAGTGCCGCAGCTTGCGCGAGGCCACCAGTAGCGCGAGGAGGAGTTTTTGAGGCATGGGGTACCGTGCCCTTGCATCCCGCAACACCGTGCTGACGAAGTACACTGGGTGCTCAACGAGGTGGAGTGCGTCAGTGCTGGTGGCTCCCTTCGGAGACCATGGCGCCTCTTCAGGCAATGAGGCCTCCTGAGACTGGCCATCTGGGAGAGGGGCCTCTTCCGCTTCCGGTGCGCCCCTCTATGGCGGCTGATCCTCCTCAGCCGCGGTGGCAGTTTCTGTGGGCCTTCCTTGTCCCTGTTCTGCCTTGTCCCGGGCTGCTGCCGCGGTTTTGATTTGGCGCTCCTCTCTGACTGCCACCAAGGCTGCGCTGGCGGAGTAGGGAGTGGCGGCGAGGTAAAGCACCAGGGGCTCTTGAGGGCGCGGATCCACCATGACCGGTGGGCTGGTCAGGTATCTCTTGAGATCCTGGAATGCCTTGTCAGCCTCTTCAGTCCACTCAAAGGGCCCCTTTTTCTTCATTAGCTGGAAGAAGGGCAGTGCTCGTTCCCCCAACTTGGAGATGAAGCGCCCTAGCGCGGTCATGCGCCCCGTGAGCTTCTGCATTTCTCTGAGGGTCTTTGGCGGGCTCATGTCTTCCACCGCCTTGACCTTCTCTGGGTTAGCCTCGATGCCTCGGTGGGACACGAGGAAACCCAAGAGCTTGCCCGAGGGGACTCCGAACACACATTTCTCTGGGTTGAGCCGTAGGTTCACTGCGTTGAGGCTCGCGAAGGTTTCCTCCAGGTCTTGTATCAAGGTCCTGGCCTCCCGAGACTTTACCACAATGTCATCAACGTAAGCTTCAACATTCTTCCCGAGCTGCGGGCCCAAGGTGATGTGCATCAGCCGCTGAAAGGTCGCCCCTACGTTACACAGGCCGAGTGGCATGCATGTGTAGCAGTACACCCCACACGGGGTTAGGAAGGCTGTCTTCTCGACATCTTCTACCGCCATCTTGATCTGGTGATACCCAGAGAAGGCATCCAAGAAGCATAACAGGTCGCATTCCGCAGTGGAATCGACGATCTGGTCGATGCGGGGGAGCGGGAACGGATCTTGCGGGCATGCTTTGTTGAGGTTGGTGAAGTTGACACACATGCGCTCCTTCCCTCCCTTCTTTGGCACAACAACAGGGTTGGCCAACCAATCCGGATATCGGACCTCGCGAATGACCCCAGCGGCTTCTAATTTGCGGGTCTCTTGGACGATGAAGGCCTGCTTTTCTGTGGACTGCCGCCTGGCCTTCTGCTTCACAGGGCGCACGTTGGGGCACACGTTGAGGTGATGCTCGATTACACTCCTATGGATCCCTGCCAACTGGTCAGGCTCCCAAGCAAATACCTTCTTGTTTGCGTGCAGGAACCCGACCAGGGCCTTCTCCTGCTCGGGTTTGAGGTGGGCACCTATGGTGAAAGTGGCGTTGGTGGACCCGTCCTCATCGACGGGTATCTGCTTGGTTTCTGCCTTGTCTTGGGTGAACAACTGTTTCTTCTTGGCGGGTGCAGCCCCCTTGGGCTCGGGGGTCTCCAAGTCGGCGGGCTGTGCCGACGCCGCCGTCTTGAAGGCGAGCTTGAGCACCCTCAGCGCGTCCCCGGTGTCCCCGTGCACAGTGAGGACACCGCTGCTCCCGGGCATCTTCATGAGGTTGTACGCCAGGTGCGTCGTGGCCATGAACTGGGCCAGTGCTGGGTAGCCAAGGATGGCATTGTAGGGGAGGCCGATGGGGGCGATGTCGAAGTCAACCAGCTCCGTGCGGAAGTTGTCGTAGGTGCCGAAGGTTACTGGGAGCCGGATTTGTCCCAAGGAGCTGGACGACTCGCCCCCAACGCCTGAGAAGGGCCGGCTGGGTTGCAGCCGTTCCCGGGGTATGCAGAGGAGGTTGAAGGCCTCGACCAAGAGCATGCTGAAGCCCGCGCCACCATCAATGAGGGTTCTGGTGAGGGCCACCTGGCAAATGGTGGGGGTGCACAGCATCGGGAGCGCACCCGAGCAGGCCGAGTTGGAGGGGTGGTCCTCCAAGCTGAAGGTTAGGCCGGTCTCGGGCGCCGCACGGTCCAGAGGAGCCCCCTGCCGCGTGGAAGCGGCGCTGACCCGGCGGATGAACGGCTTGACGTGGTGACTTGTAGGCGGCGCCTGCGAGCTTCCCAAGAGGGCCGCGATGACCGGTGGTGTTGGTGCAGCGCGATGGGCGGGGGAGAGGTTGCGGGGCTCCATGGGCGCGCGGAGCACGCGGGACGAAGAACCAGCTGGGGTGAGCGAGGGAGTTGCGGTGTGGCCGTCTTGCCGCATGGACAGATGCTGGGACGATGATTGCTGCTCGTCCCCCACCGGGCCGGTGGTGGTGTTGACGGTAGGTGACGGGGAACGGCGAGGACGCTCGCCGACAGGGGCCGTCTGGGCGACGCGGGAAGCGAGTGCGGCCCGACGCTCGGCACGGGCCCGACGAGCGTCCGACATGGGCGTGATGGTCAGAGGAGAACGGGGTGGTGGATGACGAATCCCGGCGCACCCCTACCTGGCGCGCCAAATGTCAGATTTTGGGTTCCGGCAGACCCTTGAGGTTCGAACACTGGGGTGCGCGCGGAGATTTCGCCTCCTACCTACCTGCACCCCTCCGCCTCGCTAGGATCTAAACTATGGCAAGAACAACACAAGAGACACAGGGTTTATACTGGTTCGGGCCACCGTTGTGGTGTAATACCCTACTCCAGTGTGTGGTGTGGTGGATTGCCTCTTGGGCTGACGATGACGAACAATACAAGGAAGAACAGCCTCGCGAGGGTCTGTTCTTGGCTGGGGCGATGAATTGCTGGGAGGAGCTCAGTCACCCATCTCTCTCTCTCTACCTGATCTTCTTTATCCTTCAATCCCTCTCTTTTCTTCCCGCCCCCCTTGCTCTGTGGGTGGCTGGTCCTATTTATAGAGGCCCTGGTCCTCTTCCCAAATATCGAGCGGGAAGGGAGCCAACAATGGCGGGCTAATTTGAAGGGGGACAGCTAGTACTAGCTACCCTGACAAAAGTAGTCTTCACCTGCACAAAGCTCTGGTGATGACGCCGTCTCGGGCTCCACGATGATCTCCATCTTGTAGTCCTCATGGTCTTGGTCTCGTTGCACCAAAATGGCAACCTTTGCCTAATGCCTTGGTACTCTGCGGCTGCGCTTGCCCCCTTTGCACCAAAGAGGAAAGGAGGACACTACGCGGGCTGGCACTCACCTGGCGCCCTCGGCCGTCATGGCTTGCGTCACGGGCACCTCGTGAGGTACCCCGCCTTGATCTCTCCGCCTCCTCGTGAGCCAGCTTGACTAGGCCATGCCTGAGGAAGCTCCGCGTCGTCCGCCCCATGAGGCTTGGCCCCTCGCGAGGGTCTTGGGTTTGTGTTGGTCAAGATGGGCCACGCTGGGCCCCCCTTTGAGCCACGCCGCAGGCCGCAGGCAGGCAAGTCTAGGGACCCCCATTCCTAGAACGCCGACAATTATCTTCACATACTTTTTCATGCATGATGAATTGTCATCATAAGTTGAAGAGGATCTCCACAAGTACAACCTGCCATGTGCATTTGCATACCAAAAGCAAATTACTTATATGCACATCTTCAGGGGGAGCCTTTGCCACTATGAAGACAATAACCTATCCTTTACAATTTCACATATTTAATTCCCCGTTGAAAACTTCAACTAGTTTGTCATCAATCACCAAAAAGGGGGAGATTGTAAGTGCATCTAGTGCCACCCCTAGTTGGTTTTGGAGTATTGATGACAAACCTAGTTGAGGGACTAATGTGTTTGTGAGAATTGCAGGATAACACAGGTAGAAGTCCCTCATTGATTCGGTTTTCCTACCAGAGATGACCCCTAAAAATGTATGAAGACATTGAAGTCAAAGGTGATATGTGAAGACATTCACATTGAAGACTATGACAAGAGAAGACATCGCGTGAAGACTATGGAGCGTGAAGACTTAGCAGTTTCATCATTCTGTGTTTTTGTTTGTTGAGTCATAGGAACCACCGTACTGTTAAGTGGGGTCCAAGAGAACCAGTCAGAATGAAAGAAGTGATGCTTAACCAAAATCCTATGTCTTCGAGTGAAGACTATGAGAGAAAATCTTGTCCAGAGTTGGATAAGTCAGCTTTGCTTGTAGCCCAAGTAAAGTTGCCGTGTGTGTTTGAAATCTGACCATTGGAACATGTGTCAGTTCCTTAGTGACCCAGGGTCATTTCGGACAAATCAGGTCGGGTTGCCTAGTGGCTATAAATAGCCCACCCCCTACAACCATAAATGGTTGGCTGCTTAGAGTTAAAGTACGGCTTTTGTCATTTGAGAGCAACCCACCTCGAAGCCTTTGAGAGAGAATTCCTTGCGAGGATAAAGCCCTAAACACCCAGAGCCAAAGAGTGTTAGGCATCACTTAAGTCTTCCTGTCTGTGTGATCTGAAGACTTATTACACTTGAGGACTGTGAATCCTCTAGCCGGTTAGGCGTCGCGTTCTGAGCATCCAAGAGTCATTGTGGATCGCCGATGAACGAAGTCTGTGAAGGTTTGGAAGTCTACCTTGAAGACTTACCAGAGTGATTGGGTGAGGCCTGGGTGTCCTTAGCTCAAGGGGAATAAGGTGAAGATGAGGTCTTCTGAGTTGAATCTCAGCCTCCCTAACCAGACGTACAGTTGTCACAGCAACTGGAACTGGTCCAACAAATCATTGTCTTCGACGATTCACTGGTTTCATCCTTCCCTTCCCTTTACTTACTGTTGGTCCTTGTGAAGTCATTGTATGATTGCATTATCTTCTGTCTTCACTGAGTGACTGCTTGTTCTGATTGGCTTCACAATATCTTCCTACTTGATCCTTACTGCCTAGCTGCTATTAGTCATTGCGCTTTCACTTCATTGAATACTTGACTATGGTTTGCCTAGTGTAGTCTACCTTCCGCTGCATGGTAATAGGTTTATTTCTATCGGTTGTCTTCGAAACTCTCGTGTTTTGAAGACTTCCATAAAAATCGCCTATTCACCCCCCCTCTAGTCGATCACTAGTATTTTCACTTCTCCCATGGAAAGAACTACCAATCTAGTTTGCCAAACCAAACGGATAATTCGAAGAGACTTGCAAAGATAACCAATCATGCATAAAAGAATTCAGAGAAGGTTCAAATATTATTCATAGATAGACTTGATCATAAACCCACAATTCATAAGTCTCAACAAACACGCCGCAAAAAGAAGATTACATCGAATAGATCTCCACAAGAGAGGGGGAGAACTTTGTATTGAGATTCAAAGAGAGAGAAGAAGCCATCCAGCTACTAACTATGGACCCGAAGGTCTGAGGTAAACTACTCACACTTCATCGGAGGCGCTAGGATGATGTAGAAGCCCTCCGTGATGACGGCCCTCTTCCGGAGGAGCTCCGGAACAGGACCCAAGATGGGATCTCGTGGATACAGAAAGTTGCGGCGGTGGAATTAGGGTTTTGGCTCCTGTTCTGATCGTTTGGGGGTACGTGTGTATATATAGGAGGAAGGAGTATGTCGATGGAGCACCGAGGGGCCCACAAGGTAGGGGGGCGCCCCCCACCCTCATGACCACCTCTTTGATCCCTTGCAGTAGGGTCCAAGTCTCCTAGATCACGTTCGGTGAGAAAATCACGTTTCCGAAGATTTTATTCCGTTTGGACTCCGTTTGATATTCTGTTTATCCGAAACACTGAAATAGGCAAAAAAATTATCAATTCTGGGCTGGGCCTCCGGTTAATAGGTTAGTCCCAAAAATAATATAAAAGTGGAAAATAAAGCCCAATATAGTCCAAAATAGTAGATAATATAGCATGGAGCAATCAAAAATTATAGATACGTTGGAGACGTATCAGGCATCCCCAAGCTTAATTCCTGCTCGTCCTCGAGTAGGTAAATGACAAAAAGAGAATTTTTTATGCGGAGTGCTACTTGGCATAATTTCAATGCAAATCTTCTTGATTGTGGTATGAATATTCAGATTAGAAAGATTCAAGACAAAAGTTTATATTGACATAGAATATAATAATACTTCAAGCATACTAACAAAGCAATTATGTCTTCTCAAAACAACATGGCCAAAGAAATTTATCCCTACAAAATCATATAGTCTGGCTATGCTCCATCTTCCCCACACAAAGTATTTAAATCATGCACAACCCCGATGACAAGCCAAGCAATTGTTTCATACTCTAACTTTTTCAAAACTTTTTCAATCTTCATGCAATACATGAGAGTGAGCCATGGATATAGCACTATAGGTGGAATAGAATGGTGGTTGTGGAGGAGACAAAAAAGGGGGAAGATAGTCTCACATCAACTAGGCGTATCAACGGGCTATGGAGATGCTCATCAATAGATATCAATGTGAGTGAGTAGGGATTGCCATGCAACCGATGCACTAGAGCTATATATGTATGAAAGCTCAACAAAAGAAACTAGTGGGTGTGCATCCGACTTGCTTGCTCACGAAGACCTAGGGCAATTTGAGGAAGCCCATCATTGGAATATACAAGCCAAGTTCTATAACGTAAAATTCCCACTAATATATGAAAGTGACAACATATGAGACTCTCTATATGAAGAACATGGTGCTACTTTGAAGCACAATATATGAGACTCGCTATATCATGGTGCTACTTTGAAGCACAAGTGTGGAAAAAGGACATTAGCATTTCCCCCTTTTTTTGGGCCTTCTTTTTTTCTTTGGCCTTTTTTTGGGACAATGCTTTATTGAATGATGATCATCACACTTCTATTTATTTACAACTCAATGATTACAACTCGATACTAAAACAAAGTATGACTCTATATGAATGCCTCCAGCGGTGTACCGGGATATGGAATGAATCAAGAGTGATAAGTATGAAAGAATTATGAACGGTGGCTTTGCCACAAATACTATGTCAACTACATGATCATGCTAAGCAATATGACAATGATGGATGTGTCATGATGAACTAGATGGTGGAAAGTTGCATGGCAATATATCTCGGAATGGCTATGGAAATGCCATAATAGGTAGGTATGGTGGCTGTTTTGAGGAAGGTATATGGTAGGTGTATGATACCGGCGAAAGTTGCGCGGTATTAGAGAGGCTAGAAAGGGTGGAAGGGTGAGAGTGCGTATAATCCATGGACTCAACATTAGTCATAAAGAACTCATATGCTTATTGCAAAAATTTAGAAGTTATCAAAGCAAAGTATTACGCGCATGCTCCTAGGGGGATAGATTGGTAGGAAAAGACCATCGCTCGTCCCCGATCACCACTCATAAGGAAGACAATCAATAAATAAATCATGCTCCGACTTCATCACATAACGGTTCACCATACGTGCATGCTACGGGAATCACAAACTTCAACACAAGTATTCTTTAAATTCACAACTACTCAACTAGCATGACTTTAATATTATCACCTCCATATCTCAAAACAATTATCATGCTTCAATATTTTCTTAATATTCAACACACTCAAAAGAAAGTTTCACAAATCTTGAATACCAAGCATATTGTTATTAGACAATTTACCATGCTATTAAGAGACTCTCAAATTAATTGAAGTGAAGCATGAGAGATCAATAGTTTCTTTAAAACATATCCACCACCGTGCTCTAAAAGATCTAAGTGAAGCACATAGAGCAAAATTATCTAGCTCAAAAGATATAACTGAAGCACATAGAGAAAAATTATCTAGCTCAAAAGATATAAGTGAAGCACATAGAGTAAAATTATCTAGCTCAAAAGATATAAGTGAAGCACATAGAGCAAAATTATCTAGCTCAAAGGATATAAGTGAAGCACATAGAGCGTTCTATCAAATTTTAATTCATGTATGGCTCTCTCAAAAGGTGTGTACAGCGAAGATGATTGTGGCATACTAACAAACAAATACACAAATAATACAAGACGCTCCAAGCAAAACACATATTATGTTGGTGAATAAAAATATAGCTCCAAGTAAATTACCGATGGAAGTGGACGAAAGAGGGGATGCCTTTCGGGGCATCCCCAAGCTTTAACTTTTTGGTGTCCTTGGATTATATTGGGGGTGCCTGAAGGAAATATGCCCTAGAGGCAATAATAAAGTTATTATTTATTTCTTTATAATCATGATAAATGTTTATTATTCATGCTAGAATTGTATTAACCGGAAACATAATACATGTGTGAATACATAGACAAACAAAGTGTCACTAGTATGCCTCTACTTGACTAGCTCGTTAATCAAAGATGGTTATGTTTCCTAACCATGAACAATGAGTTGTTATTTGATTAACGAGGTCACATCATTAGTAGAATGATCTGATTGACATGACCCATTCCATTAGCTTAGCACCCGATCGTTTAGTATGTTGCTATTGCTTTCTTCATGACTTATACATGTTCCTATGACTATGAGATTATGCAACTCCCGTTTACCGGAGGAACACTTTGGGTACTACCAAACGTCACAACGTAACTGGGTGATTATAAAGGAGTACTACAGGTGTCTCCAATGGTCGATGTTGGGTTGGCGTATTTCGAGATTAGGATTTGTCACTCCGATTGTCGGAGAGGTATCTCTGGGCCCTCTCGGTAATACACATCACATAAGCCTTGCAAGCATTACAACTAATATGTCAGTTGTGAGATGATGTATTACGGAACGAGTAAAGAGACTTGCCGGTAACGAGATTGAACTAGGTATTGGATACCGACGATCGAATCTCGGGCAAGTAACATACCGATGACAAAGGGAACAACGTATGTTGTTATGCGGTCTGACCGATAAAGATCTTCGTAGAATATGTAGGAGCCAATATGGGCATCCAGGTCCCGCTATTGGTTATTGACCAGAGACGTGTCTCGGTCATGTCTACATTGTTCTCGAACCCGTAGGGTCCGCACGCTTAAGGTTACGATGACAGTTATATTATGAGTTTATGCATTTTGATGTACCGAAGGTTGTTCGGAGTCCCGGATGTGATCACGGACATGACGAGGAGTCTCGAAATGGTCGAGACATAAAGATTGATATATTGGAAGTCTATGTTTGGACATCGGAAGTGTTCCGGGTGAAATCGGGATTTTACCGGAATACCGGAAGGGTTACCGGAACCCCCCGGGAGCTATTTGGGCCATAGTGGGCCTTAGTGGAAAAGAGAAGGGGCTGCCCTAGATGGGCTGCGCGCCCCCCCTTCCCCTAGTCCTATTAGGACTAGGAGAGGTGGCCGGCCCCCTCCTCCTGTTTTCCCCTCCGAGGAATCCTAGTTGGACTAGGATTGGAGGGGGAATCCTACTCCCAGTGGGAGTAGGACTCTCCTGCGCCTCCCCCCTTTGGCCGGCCAGCCTCCCCTCCTCTCCTCCTTTATATACGGAGGCAGGGGCACCTCTAAACACACAAGTTGACACAAGTTGATCCACGTGATCGATTCCTTAGCCGTGTGCGGTGCCCCCTGCCACCATATTCCTCGATAATACTGTAGCGGAGTTTAGGCGAAGCCCTGCTGCTGTAGTTCATCAAGATCGTCACCACGCCGTCGTGCTGACGAAACTCTTCCCCGACACTTTGCTGGATCGGAGTCCGGGGATCGTCATCGAGCTGAACGTGTGCTCGAACTCGGAGGTGCCGTAGTTTCGGTGCTTGATCGGTTGGATCGTGAAGACGTACGACTACTTCCTCTACGTCGTGTCATTGCTTCCGCAGTCGGTCTGCGTTGGGTACGTAGACAACACTCTCCTCTCGTTGCTATGCATCACATGATCCTGTGTGCGCGTAGGAAATTTTTTGAAATTACTACGAAACCCAACAGTTAGCAATTGCCGCATTTTATGATTATGAAATTTGGCAGATGGATGTCAAAACTGCATTCCTGAATGGATTTCTGGAAGAAGAGTTGTATATGATGCAACCAGAAGGTTTTGTCGATCCAAAGGAAGCTAACAAAGTGTGCAAGCTCCAGCGATCCATTTATGGACTGGTGCAAGCCTCTCGGAGTTGGAATAAACGTTTTGATAGTGTGATCAAAGCATTTGGTTTTATACAGACTTTCGGAGAAGCCTGTATTTACAAGAAAGTGAGTGGGAGCTCTGTAGCATTTCTGATATTATATGTGGATGACATATTACTCATTGGAAATGATATAGAATTTCTGGATAGCATAAAGGGATACTTGAATAAAAGTTTTTCAATGAAAGACCTCGGTGAAGCTGCTTACATATTAGGCATTAAGATCTATAGAGATAGATCAAGACACTTAATTGGACTTTCACAAAGCACATACCTTGACAAGATTTTGAAGAAATTCAAAATGGATCAAGCAAAGAAAGGATTCTTGCCTGTATTACAAGGTGTGAAATTGAGTAAGACTCAATGCCCGACCACTGCAGAAGATAGAGAGAATATGAAAGATGTTCCCTATGCATCAGCCATAGGCTCTATCATGTATGCAATGCTGTGTACCAGACCTGATGTGTGCCTTGCTATAAGTTTAGCAGGGAGGTACCAAAGTAATCCAGGAGTGGATCACTGGACAGCGGTCAAGAACATCCTGAAATACCTGAAAAGGACTAAGGATATGTTTCTCATATATGGAGGTGACAAAGAGCTCACCGTAAAAGGTTACGTTGATGCAAGCTTTGACACTGATCCGGACGATTCTAAATCGCAAACCGGATACGTGTTTACATTAAACGGTGGAGCTGTCAGTTGGTGCAGTTCTAAACAAAGCGTCGTAGCGGAATCTACATGTGAAACGGAATACATAGCTGCTTCGGAAGCAGCAAATGAAGGAGTCTGGATGAAGGAGTTCATATCCGATCTAGGTGTCATACCTAGTGCATCGGGTCCAATGAAAATCTTTTGTGACAATACTGGTGCAATTGCCTTGGCAAAGGAATCCAGATTTCACAAAAGGACCAAACACATCAAGAGACGCTTCAACTCCATCCGGGATCTAGTCCAGGTGGGAGACATAGAGATTTGCAAGATACATACGGATCTGAATGTTGCAGACCCATTGACTAAGCCTCTTCCACGAGCAAAACATGATCAGCACCAAGGCTCCATGGGTGTTAGAATCATTACAGTGTAATCTAGATTATTGACTCTAGTGCAAGTGGGAGACTGAAGGAAATATGCCCTAGAGGCAATAATAAAGTTATTATTTATTTCCTTATAATCATGATAAATGTTTATTATTCATGCTAGAATTGTATTTACCGGAAACATAATACATGTGTGAATACATAGACAAACAAAGTGTCACTAGTATGCCTCTACTTGACTAGCTCGTTAATCAAAGATGGTTATGTTTCCTAACCATGAACAATGAGTTGTTATTTGATTAACGAGGTCACATCATTAGCAGAATGATCTGATTGACATGACCCATTCCATTAGCTTAGCATCCGATCGTTTAGTATGTTGCTATTGCTTTCTTCATGACTTATACATGTTCCTATGACTATGAGATTATGCAACTCCCGTTTACCGGAGGAACACTTTGGGTACTACCAAACGTCACAACGTAACTGGGTGATTATAAAGGAGTACTACAGGTGTCTCCAATGGTCGATGTTGGGTTGGCGTATTTCGAGATTAGGATTTGTCACTCCGATTGTCGGAGAGGTATCTCTGGGCCCTCTCGGTAATACACATCACATAAGCCTTGCAAGCATTACAACTAATATGTTAGTTGTGAGATGATGTATTACGGAACGAGTAAAGAGACTTGCCGGTAACGAGATTGAACTAGGTATTGGATACCGATGATCGAATCTCGGGCAAGTAACATACCGATGACAAAGGGAACAACGTATGTTGTTATGTGGTCTGACCGATAAAGATCTTCGTAGAATATGTAGGAGCCAATATGGGCATCCAGGTCCCGCTATTGGTTATTGACCGGAGACGTGTCTCGGTCATGTCTACATTGTTCTCGAACCCGTAGGGTCCGCACGCTTAAGGTTACGATGACAGTTATATTATGAGTTTATGCATTTTGATGTACCGAAGGTTATTCGGAGTCCCGGATGTGATCACGGACATGACGAGGAGTCTCGAAATGGTCGAGACGTAAAGATTGATATATTGGAAGCCTATATTTGGATATTGGAAGTGTTCCGGGTGAAATCGGGATTTTACCGGAATACCGAGAGGGTTACCGGAACCCCCCGGGAGCTATTTTGGGCCATAGTGGGCCTTAGTGGAAAAGAGAAGGGGCTGCCCTAGATGGGCTGCGCGCCACCCCCTTCCCCTAGTCCTATTAGGACTAGGAGAGGTGGCCGGCCCCCTCCTCCTCTTTTCCCCTCCGAGGAATCCTAGTTGGACTAGGATTGGAGGGGGAATCCTACTCCCAGAGGGAGTAGGACTCTCCTGCGCCTCCCCCCCTTGGCCGGCCAGCCTCCCCTCCTCTCCTCCTTTATATACGGAGGCAGGGGCACCTCTAAACACACAAGTTGACACAAGTTGATCCACGTGATCGATTCCTTAGCCGTGTGCGGTGCCCCCTGCCACCATATTCCTCGATAATACTGTAGCGGAGTTTAGGCGAAGCCCTGCTGCTGTAGTTCATCAAGATCGTCACCACGCCGTCGTGCTGACGAAACTCTTCCCCGACACTTTGCTGGATCGGAGTCCGGGGATCGTCATCGAGCTGAACGTGTGCTCGAACTCGGAGGTGCCGTAGTTTCGGTGCTTGATCGGTTGGATCGTGAAGACGTACGACTACTTCCTCTACGTCGTGTCATCGCTTCCGCAGTCAGTCTGCGTTGGGTACGTAGACAACACTCTCCCCTCGTTGCTATGCATCACATGATCTTGCGTGTGCGTAGGAAAATTTTGAAATTACTACGAAACCCAACAGTGGCATCCGAGCCTGGTTATTGATGTTGATGTTATATGCACGAGTAGAACACAAGTGAGTTGTGGACGATACAAGTCATACTGCCTACCAGCATGTCATATTTTGGTTCGGCGGTATTGTTGGACGAGACGACCCAGACCAACCTTACGCATACGCTTACGCGAGACCGGTTCCCTCGACGTGCTTTGCACAGAGATGGCTTGCGGGCGACTGTCTCTCCAACTTTAGTTGAACCAAGTATGGCTACGCCCGGTCCTTGCGAAGGTTAAAACGGAGTCTAGTTGACAAACTATCGTTGTGGTTTTGATGCGTAGGTGAGATTGGTTCTTACTTAAGCCCGTAGCAGCCACGTAAAAATTGCAACAACAAAGTAGAGGACGTCTAACTTGTTTTTGCAGGGCATGTTGTGATGTGATATGGTCAAGGCATGATGCTGAATTTTATTGTATGAGATGATCATGTTTTGTAACCAAGTTATCGGCAACTGGCAGGAGCCATATGGTTGTCGCTTTATTGTATGCAATGCAATCGCGATGTAATGCTTAACTTTATTAGTAAACGGTAGTGATAGTCGTGAAAGCATAAGATTGGCGAGACGACAACGATGCTACGATGGAGATCAAGGTGTCGCGCCGGTGACGATGGTGATCATGACGGTGCTTCGGAGATGGAGATCACAAGCACGAGATGATGATGGCCATATCATATCACTTATATTGATTGCATGTGATGTTTATCTTTTTATGCATCTTATCTTGCTTTGATTGACGGTAGCATTATAAGATGATCTCTCATTAAATTATCAAGAAGTGTTCTCCCTGAGTATGCACCGTTGCCAAAGTTCGTCGTGCCCAGACACCACGTGATGATCGGGTGTGATAAGCTCTACGTCCATCTACAACGGGTGCAAGCCAGTTTTTGCACACGCAGAATACTCAGGTTAAACTTGACGAGCCTAGCATATGCAGATATGGCCTCGGAACACGGAGACCGAAAGGTCGAGCGTGAATCATATAGTAGATATGATCAACATAACGATGTTCACCATTGAAAACTACTCCATCTCACGTGATGATCGGTTATGGTTTAGTTGATTTGGATCACGTAATCACTTAGAGGATTAGAGGGATGTCTATCTAAGTGGGAGTTCTTAAATAATATGATTAATTGAACTTAAATTTATCATGAACTTAGTCCTGGTAGTATTTTGCAAATTATGTTGTAGATCAATAGCTTGCGTTGTTGCTTTCATATGTTTATTTTGATATGTTCCTAGAGAATATTCTGTTGAAAAATGTTAGTAGCAATGATGCGGATTCGATCCGTGATCTGAGGTTTATCCTCATTGCTGCACAGAAGAATTATGTCCTTAATGCACCGCTAGGTGACAGACCTATTGCAGGAGCAGATGCAGAAGTTATGAACGTCTGGCTAGCTCAATATGATGACTACTTGATAGTTTAGTGCACCATGCTTAACGGCTTAGAATCGGGACTTCAAAGACGTTTTGAACGTCATGGACCATATGAGATGTTCCAGGAATTGAAGTTAATATTTCAAGCAAATACCCGAGTTGAGAGATATGAAGTCTCCAACAAGTTCTATAGCTAAAAGATGGAGGAGAATCGCTCAACTAGTGAGCATGTGCTCAGATTGTCTGGGTACTTCAATCGCTTGAATCAAGTGGGAGTTAATCTTCCAGATAAGATAATGATTGACAGAATTCTCTAGTCACCATCACCAAGTTAGTAGAACTTCGTGATGAACTATAGTATGCAAGGGATGATGAAAATGATTCCCGAGCTCTTCGTGATGTTGAAATCAACGAAGGTAGAAATCAAGAAAGAGCATCAAGTGTTGATGGTTGACAAGATCACTAGTTTCAAGAAAAGGGCAAAGGGAAAGAAAGGGGAACTTCAAGTAGATTGACAAGCAAGTTGTCACTCCCACGAAGAAGCCCAAAGCTGAACCAAAGCCTGAAACTGAGTGCTTACACTGCAAAGGAAATGGTCACTGGAAGCGGAACTACCCTAAATATTTGGTGGATAAGAAGGATGGCAAAATGAAAAAGGGTATATTTGATATACAGGTGTTTGATGTGTGCTTTACTAGTGTTTATAGCAACCCCTCGGTATTTGGTACTGGTTCAGTTGCTAAGAGTAGTAACTCGAAACGGGAGTTGCAGAATAAACAGAAACTAGTTAAGGGTGAAGTGATGATGTGTGTTGAAAGTAGTTTCAAGATTGAAATGATCATCATCGCACACTCCCTATTCTTTCGGGATTAGTGTTGAACCTAAATAAATGTTATTTGGTGTTTGCGTTGAGCATGAATATGATTTGATCGTGTTTATTGCAATACGGTTATTCATTTAAGTAAGAGAATAAACTGTTGTTCTGTTTACATGAATAAAACCTTATATGGTTACACACCCAATGAAAATGGTTCATTGGATCTCGATCGTAGTGATACACATATTCATAATATTGATGCCAAAAGATGCAAAGTTAATAATGATAGTGCAACTTATTTGTGGCACTGCCGTTTGGGTCATATCGGTGTAAAAGCGCATGAAGAAACTCCATACCGATGGATTTTTGGAACCACTTGATTATGAATCACTTGGTACTTGCGAACCGTGCCTCATGGGCAAGATGACTAAAACACCGTTCTCCGGTACTATGGAGAGAGCAACAGATTTGTTGGAAATCATACATACCGATGTATGTGGCCCGATGAATATTGAGGCTCGTGGCGGATATCGTTATTTTCTCACCTTCACAGATGATTTAAGCAGATATGGGTATATTTACTTAATGAAACATAAGTCTGAAACATTTGAAAAGTTCAAAGAATTTCAGAGTGAAGTTGAAAATCATCATAACAAGAAAATAAAGTTTCTACGATCTGATCGTGGAGGAGAATATTTGAGTTACGAGTTTGGTGAACATTTGAAAAACTGTGGAATAGTTTCGCAACTCACGCCACCCGGAACACCACAGCGTAATGGTGTGTCCGAACGTCGTAATCGTACTTTACTAGATATGGTGCGATCTATGATGTCTCTTACTGATTTACCGCTATCATTTTGGGGATATGCTTTAGAGACGGCCGCATTCACGTTAAATAGGGCACCATCAAAATCCGTTGAGACGACGCCTTATGAACTGTGGTTTGGCAAGAAACCAAAGTTGTCGTTTCTTAAAGTTTGGGGCTGCTATGCTTATGTGAAAAAACTTCAACCTGATAAGCTCGAACCCAAATCGGAGAAATGTGTCTTCATAGGATACCCAAAGGAAACTGTTGGGTACACCTTCTATCACAGATCCGAAGGCAAAACATTCGTTGCTAAGAATGGATCATTTCTAGAGAAGGAGTTTCTCTCGAAAGAAGTGAGTGGGAGGAAAGTAGAACTTGACGAGGTAACTGTACCTGCTCCCTTACTGGAAAGTAGTTCATCACAGAAAACTGTTTCAGTGACACCTACACCAGTTAGTGAGGAAGCCAATGATAATGATCATGAAACTTCAGATCAAGATACTACTGAACCGCGTAGATCAACCAGAGTAAGATCCGCGCCAGAGTGGTACGGTAATCCTGTTCTGGAGGTCATGCTACTAGATCATGATGAACCTACAAACTATGAAGAAGCGATGGTGAGCCCAGATTCCGTAAAGTGGTTTGAAGCCATGAAATCTGAGATGGGATCCATGTATGAGAACAAAGTATGGACTTTGGTTGACTTGCCCGATGATCGGCAAGCAATTGAGAATAAATGGATCTTCAAGAGGAAGACGGACGTTGATAGTAGTGTTACTATCTACAAAGCTAGACTTGTCGAAAAAAGGGTTTTGACAAAGTTCAAGGTGTTGAATACGATGAGATTTTCTTACTCGTATCGATGCTTAAAAGTCTGTCCGAATCATGTTAGCAATTTCCGCATTTTATGATTATGAAATTTGGCAGATGGATGTCAAAACTGCATTCCTGAATGGATTTCTGGAAGAAGAGTTGTATATGATGCAACCGGAAGGTTTTGTCGATCCAAAGGGAGCTAACAAAGTGTGCAAGCTCCAGCGATCCATTTATGGACTGGTGCAAGAATCTCGGAGTTGGAATATACGCTTTGATAAGTTGATCAAAGCATATAGTTTTGTACAGACTTACGGTGAAGCCTGTATTTACAAGAAAGTGAGTGGGAGCACTACAACATTTCTGATAAGTATATGTGAATGACATATTGTTGATCGGAAATAATGTAGAATTATTCTGCAAAGCATGAAAGGATACTTGAATAAAAGTTTTTCAAAGAAAGACCTTGGTGAAGCTGCTTACACATTGAGCATCAAGATCTATATAGATAGATGAAGACGCTTGATAAGATTTTTCAATGAATACATACCTTGATAAATTTTTGAAATAGTTCAAAATGGAACAGTCAAAGAAGGAGTTCTTGCCTGTGTTGCAAGGTATGAAATTGAGTAAGACTCAAATCCCGACCACAGTAGAAAATAGAAAGAGAATGAAAAGTCATTCCCTGTGCCTCAGTCATAGGTTATATAAAGTATGCTATGCTATGTACCAGACCTATTGTATACCTTGCTCTGAATTTGGCAAGAGAGTACAATAGTGATCTAGGAGTAGATCACTGGACATTGGTCAAGAATATCCTTAGTAAGGACTAAGGAGATGTTTCTCGATTATGGAGGTGATAAAAGAGTTTGTTGTAAAAGTTACATCAGTGCAAACTTTTACACTGATCCAGATGACACTAAGTCTCAACCTGGATACATATTGAAAGTGGGAGCAATTAGCTAGAGTAGCTTCGTGCAGAGCATTGTTGACATAAATATTTGCAAAATACTTACGGATCTGAATGTGACAGACCCGTTGACTAAGATTCTCTCACAAGCAAAACATGATCGCACCTTAGTACTCCTTGGGTGTTAATCACATAGCGATGTGAACTAGATGACTGAATCTAGTAAAACCCTTTGGGTGTTGATCACATATCGATGTGAACTATGGGTGTTAATCACATGGTGATGTGAACTATTGCTGTTAAATCACATGGCGATGTGAACTAGATTATTGACTCTAGTGCAAGTGGGAGACTGAAGGAAATATGCCCTAGAGGCAATAATAAAGTTATTATTTATTTCCTTATAATCATGATAAATGTTTATTATTCATGCTAGAATTGTATTAACCGGAAACATAATACATGTGTGAATACATAGACAAAAAAGTGTCACTAGTATGCCTCTACTTGACTAGCTCGTTAATCAAAGATGGTTATGTTTCCTAACCATGAACAATGAGTTGTTATTTGATTAACGAGGTCACATCATTAGTAGAATGATCTGATTGACATGACCCATTCCATTAGCTTAGCACCTGATCGTTTAGTATGTTGCTATTGCTTTCTTCATGACTTATACATGTTCCTATGACTATGAGATTATGCAACTCCCGTTTACCGGAGGAACACTTTGGGTACTACCAAACGTCACAACGTAACTGGGTGATTATAAAGGAGTACTACAGGTGTCTCCAATGGTCGATGTTGGGTTGGCGTATTTCGAGATTAGGATTTGTCACTCCGATTGTCGGAGAGGTATCTCTGGGCCCTCTCGGTAATACACATCACATAAGCCTTGCAAGCATTACAACTAATATGTTAGTTGTGAGATGATGTATTACGGAACAAGTAAAGAGACTTGCCGGTAACGAGATTGAACTAGGTATTGGATACCGACGATCGAATCTCGGGCAAGTAACATACCGATGACAAAGGGAACAACGTATGTTGTTATGTGGTCTGACCGATAAAGATCTTCGTAGAATATGTAGGAGCCAATATGGGCATCCAGGTCCCGCTATTGGTTATTGACCGGAGACGTGTCTCGGTCATGTCTACATTGTTCTCGAACCCGTAGGGTCCGCACGCTTAAGGTTACGATGACAGTTATATTATGAGTTTATGCATTTTGATGTACCGAAGGTTATTCGGAGTCCCGGATGTGATCACGGACATGACGAGGAGTCTCGAAATGGTCGAGACGTAAAGATTGATATATTGGAAGCCTATATTTGGATATCGGAAGTGTTCCGGGTGAAATCAGGATTTTACCGGAATACCGAGAGGGTTACCGGAACCCCCCGGGAGCTATTTTGGGCCATAGTGGGCCTTAGTGGAAAAGAGAAGGGGCTGCCCTAGATGGGCTGCGCGCCACCCCCTTCCCCTAGTCCTATTAGGACTAGGAGAGGTGGCCGGCCCCCTCCTCCTCTTTTCCCCTCCGAGGAATCCTAGTTGGACTAGGATTGGAGGGGGAATCCTACTCCCAGAGGGAGTAGGACTCTCCTGCGCCTCCCCCCCTTGGCCGGCCAGCCTCCCCTCCTCTCCTCCTTTATATACGGAGGCAGGGGCACCTCTAAACACACAAGTTGACACAAGTTGATCCACGTGATCGATTCCTTAGCCGTGTGCGGTGCCCCCTGCCACCATATTCCTCGATAATACTGTAGCGGAGTTTAGGCGAAGCCCTGCTGCTGTAGTTCATCAAGATCGTCACCACGCCGTCGTGCTGACGAAACTCTTCCCCGACACTTTGCTGGATCGGAGTCCGGGGATCGTCATCGAGCTGAACGTGTGCTCGAACTCGGAGGTGCTGTAGTTTCGGTGCTTGATCGGTTGGATCGTGAAGACGTACGACTACTTCCTCTACGTCGTGTCATCGCTTCCGCAGTCAGTCTGCGTTGGGTACGTAGACAACACTCTCCCCTCGTTGCTATGCATCACATGATCTTGCGTGTGCGTAGGAAAATTTTGAAATTACTACGAAACCCAACAGTGCCATGGGCAACCCAAGCTTAGGCTCTTGCCACTCCTTGTTCCATGATCCATCAAAAGAATTCACCCAAAACTTGAAAACTTCACAACACAAAACTCAAAATAGAAAACTCTTGAGCTCCGTTAGCGAAAGAAAACAAAAGACCACTTCAAGGTACTGTAATAAACTCATTCTTTATTTATATTGGTTCTAAACCTACTGTATTACAACTTCTCTATGGATTATAAACTATTCTACAAGCCATAGATTCATCAAAATAAGCAAACAACACACGAAAAACAGAAACTGTCAAAAACAGAACAGTCTGTAGTAATCTGTAGCTAGCGCAAGATCTGGAACCCCAAAAATTATAAACTAAATTGATGGACGTGAGGAATTTATCTATTAATCATATTCAAAAATAATTAACTAAATATCACTCTTCAAATAAAAATGACAGCAGTTCTCGTGAGCGCTAAAGTTTCTGTTTTTTACAGCAAGTTCAACAAGACTTTCCCCAAGTCTTCCCAACGGTTCTACTTGGCACAAACACTAATTAAACACAAAAAACACAACCAAAACAGAGGCTAAATAATTTATTTATTACTAAAAAGGATCAAAAAGCAAGGAATAAAAATAAAATTGGGTTGCCTCCCAACAAGCGCTATCGTTTAACGCCCCTAGCTAGGCATAACAAGCAAGGATAGATCTAGGTATTGCCATCTTTGGTAGGCAATCCATAAGTGTCTCTCATGATAATTTCATATGGTAATTTTATTTTCTTTCTTGGAAAGTGTTACATGCCCTTTTTTAATGGAAATTGAAATCTAATATTCCCTTCCTTCATATCAATAATCGCACCAACCGTTCTAAGGATAGGTCTAGGGATAGAAACTTTCAACTCAAGTTTTTCTTCATAAGATTGCATCAAGGCATCAACAATATGTTCGGTGAAGGCTTTATTCCGACTATAAGCATGTGGATAATTTAGCACAGATTGCAACAAGGAAATACAATCAATCAAAGAGCAATTTTCATAATTAAATTCCTTGGAATCCAATATAGTGGGTTTAGCAACATCTAGATTTTATTTCTTTCAATCCCACTTTCATCAATTTCATCATTAAGATCTAAACACACCAAATTTTTAGAACGCCTTCTAGGTAAAGGAATATCATATTCAGTTTCATCAAGATTCATATTGCAAAATAAAGATTTAATAGGAGACACATCAATAACTTTTAGATCTTCATCTTGATTTTCATAGGAATTGGAAGAACACGCTTTAATAAAGGCATCTTTGGAAGCACGCATCCTAGCGGTTCTTTCTTTACACTCATCAATTGAAATTCTCATGGCTTTTAGAGACTCATTAACATCATGCTTAGGTGGAATAGATCTAAGTTTCAAAGCATCAACATCAAGAGCAATTCTATCAACGTTCCTAGCCAAATCATCAATCTTAAGCAATTTTTCTTCAATCACAGCATTAAAATTCTTTTGCGAAGAAATAAATTCTTTAATATTAGATTCAAAATCAGAGGACATCTTATTATAATTTCCATAAGAGTTGTTGTAGGAATTCCCATAATTATTAGAAGGATTACTAGGATATGGCCTAGGATTAAAATTCCCTCTATAAGTGTTGTTACCAATTATTCCTACCAACAAAATTCACATCCATAGATTCGTTGTTATTCTCAATCAAAATAGACAAAGTCATATCACTAGGATCAGAAGAAACACTATTAGTAGCAAATAATTTCATAAGTTCATCCATCTTTCCACTCAACACATTAATTTCTTCTATCACATGCACTTTTTTATTAGAAGTTCTTTCAGTATGCCATTGAGAATAATTAACCATAATATTATCTAGGTGTTTAGTAGCATCTCCTAAAGTGATTTCCATAAAAGTGCCTCCCGCGGCCGAATATAAAAGATTTCTAGAAGCAAAATTCAATCCAGCATAAATTTTTTGTATAATCATCAACAAATTCAAACCATGAGTAGGGCAATTACGTATCATTAATTTCATTCTCTCCCAAGCTTGTGCAACATGTTCATGATCAAGTTGTTTAAAGTTCATTATATCGTTTCTAAGAGAGATGATCTTAGCGGGAGGAAAATACTTAGAGATAAAAGCATCTTTGCATTTGTTCCAAGAATCAATACTATTCTTAGGCAAAGACGAAAACCAAGCTTTAGCACGATCTCTAAGCGAAAAAGGAAATAGCTTCAATTTAATGACATCATTATTGACATCTTTTTTCTTTTGCATATCACATAAATCAACGAAGCTATTAAGATGAGTAGCGACATCTTCACTAGGAAGGCTGGCGAATTGATCTTTCATAACAAGATTCAACAAAGCAGTATTAATTTCACAAGATTCAGCATCGGTAAGAGGAGCAATCGGAGTGCTAAGGAAATCATTATTATTGGTATTGGTGAAGCCACACAATTTGGTAGCATCTTGAGCCATCGCGACAAACAAGCAATCTAACACACAGGCAAACAAAAAGCAAGCGGACAAAAAGAGGCAAATAGAGAGGGAGGATGGAGAGAGAGAGGGCGAATAAAATGGCAAGGGTGAATTGGGGGGAGAGGAAAACGAGAGGCAAATGGCAAATAATGTAATGTGAGAGATAGGGATTGTGATGGGTACTTGGTATGTTGAATTTTTGCATAGACTCCCCGGCAACGGCACCAGAAATCCTTCTTGCTACGTCTTGAGCTTGCGTTGGTTTTCCCCGAAGAGGAAGGGATGATGCAGCAGAGTAGCGTAAGTATTTCCCTCAGTTTTTGAGAACCAAGGTATCAATCTAGTAGGAGCCCATGCTCAAGTCCCTCGTACTTGCACAAAGCGATAGCTACTCGCAACCAACGCGATTAGGGGTTGTCAAGCCCTTCACGGTCACTTACGAGAGTGAGATCTGATAGATAGAATATTTTTGGTATTTTTGATATAAAGATGCAAAGTAAAAAGTAAAGGCAAAGTAAATAGCAAAGCAATATAAAAGTAATGGAGATTGATATGATGAGAATAGACCCGGGGGCCATAGGTTTCACTAGTGGCTTCTCTCAAGAGCATAAGTATTCTATGGTGGGTGAACAAATTACTGTTGAGCAATTGATAGAATTGTGCATAATTATGAGAATACCTAGGCATGATCATGTATATAGGCATCACGTTCGTGACAAGTAGATCGAAACAATTCTGCATCTACTACTATTACTCCACTCATCGACCACTATCCAGCATGCATCTAGAGTATTAAGTTAAAAACAGAGTAATGCCTTAAGCAAGATGACATGATGTAGATAGATAAATTCATGCAATATGAAATAAACCCCATCTTGTTATCCTCGATGGCAACAATACAATACGTGCCTTGCTGCCCCTTCTATCACTGGGTAAGGACACCGCAAGATTGAACCCAAAGCTAAGCACTTCTCCCATGGAAAGAACTACCAATCTAGTTGGCCAAACCAAATGGATAATTCGAAGAGACTTGCAAAGATAACCAATCATGCATAAAAGAATTCAGAGAAGGTTCAAATATTATTCATAGATAGACTTGATCATAAACCCACAATTCATCGTTCTCAACAAACACACCGCAAAAAGAAGATTACATCGAATAGATCTCCACAAGAGAGGGGGAGAACTTTGTATTGAGATTCAAAGAGAGAGAAGAAGCCATCCAGCTACTAACTATGGACCCGAAGGTCTGAGGTAAACTACTCACACTTCATCGGTGGGGCTAGGATGATGTAGAAGCCCTTCGTGATGATGGCCCTCTTCCGGTGGAGCTCTGGAACAGGACCCAAGATGGGATCTCATGGATACAGAAAGTTGCGGCGGTTGAATTAGGGTTTTGGCTCCTGTTCTGATCATTTGGGGGTACGTGTGTATATATAGGAGGAAGGAGTACATCGGTGGAGCACCAAGGGGCCCATGAGGCAGGGGGGCGCCCCCACCCTCGTGACCACCTCTTTGATCCCTTGCAGTAGGGTCCAAGTCTCCTGGATCACGTTCGGTCAGAAAATCACGTTTCCGAAGATTTTATTCTGTTTGGACTCTGTTTGATATTCTGTTTATCCGAAACACTGAAATAGGAAAAAACAACAATTCTGGGCTGGGCCTCCGGTTAATAGGTTAGTCCCAAAAATAATATAAAAGTGGAAAATAAAGCCCAATATAGTCCAAAACAGTAGATAATATAGCATGGAGCAATCAAAAATTATAGATACGTTGGAGACGTATCAGCTCCCATGCACCAAAGTTGGTTGAAAAATCACATGTGTGTCCTCGGGTGAATTTCTAGATCCCATGCAAGAAATGGGAATGAAATTCAAACACCTAGGCATCGTGGCTTGGCCCAGAACATTGAGAAACTTGGTTTTAAAATTCTTGTAAATCCAAATCACGCCTGAAAATCATGAAACTTGGCATGGTGTCATGTCATGGTACTACCATGCCATGGTAAAAAAATGGCCGAATAGGAACAAATTTTGGTATAAGCTTCTTGCAAACCGGAGCTTCTCTCAAGAAGGCTCATGGTTCTGAGAGGGAATGTGTCACCGTTGAGTGCGAAACAATATCGATGCCCCCTTGAGTTTCTTTACAGAGCCAACATAGAACTACATGAGTGCCCTGTTAAAATTTGGAATTATACCGGGTTCGTTTGGCCTTTTTATACATTAATTGATTTTCTGGTCATTTAATGTGCATAATTCAATTTGAACTACAAGCACATGCTCACGTGCACCAAAGTTGGTTGAAAAATCACATGTGTGTCCTCGGGTGAATTTCTAGGTCCCATGCAAGAAATGGGAATGAAATTCAAACATCTGGGCATCGTGGCTCGGCCGAGAACATTGAGAAACTTGGTTTTAAAATTCTTGTAAATCCAGAACATGCCTAAAAATCATGAAACTTGGCATAGTGTCATGTCATGGTACTACCATGTTGTGGTAAAAAAATTGGCTGAATAGGAACAAGTTTTGGTATAAGCTTCTTGCAAACCGGAGCTTCTCTCAAGAAGGTTCGTGGTTCTGAGAGGGAACGCATCACCTTTGTGTGCACAATTCAAATTTGAAATACAAGCACATGGTCTAGTGCACCAAAGCTGGTTGAAAAATCACATGTGTGTCCTCGGGTAAATTTCTAGGTCCCATGCAAGAAATGGGAATGAAACTCAAACATCCGGGCGTCGTGGCTCGGCTAGAAACATTGAGAAACTTGGTTTTTTAATTCCTGTAAATCCAAAACACGCATGAAAATCATGAAACTTGGCTTGGTGTCATGACATGGCACCAACATGCTGTGGTAATTTTGATGTCCGATTTGCGAAGGCGCACACATTAACAACAAACAAAGTCATTTTGGAACAAGTGCTGTCACGTTATAATCGGAAACACGGGTATCATTAAAACCGTGGGCATTCTATTTACCATCTACGTGCCGCCACGCGTCCCCTTTTTTTATTAGCTAGGAGGCGCCGTGCAGGGTAGCTATTTGAGTATGGAAGGCGTGCGATCAGACCCCCGTGCATGCTTATCGAGAGGAGAGCCCTTTGACCTCCATCTGTCGTCCAACTCTCTCCCAAGGTCTCCATTAATGGTGCCCGAGCCTCTGTTTAATGGCGTGGCTATGTCTCACTCGACTGAGATTTAGGAGAGAAAAAAGAAAGTCTGAAAAGAAAAATTTGCACGGATCTTGATGTAAGATCCGATGTACCTATATAGCATCTACTTCAACTTATAGCAAGACCGATGAATATATATAAGGACGACGAGAGTGGATAATAATTGTCTTACATAATTAGGAAGATAATGAAGAAAGCCACATGCGGCTACGCCTGAAATACACAAGGGCAAAATAAGAAGGAAGACACACACAACGATCTGGCTTGCTGATCTCTACTTTATTTATGCGTTGCAGGTCGCAGAGACTAGTTCTCGCGGCGAGCGGCGATGATCTCTTTCATCAGTTTCATGTCCTTAATACGCTGCTTGGCAGCATCCACAGATTCCTCCACCAGCCTGTTGCGCTCGATGCGAAGCATGGCATTCTCGTCCATAAGTTTCTTGACGATGACGTCCGTCCTATGCATCAAGGCAGCGGTCTTCCCCTCCGGTGATCTTCGCCCTCAGCAGGGCGCGCTCGGCCCGGAGCTTCGCATTGCCCTCCCCTAGTTGTCGGATGACACCGGTAGCCTCATCCTGCAACCTCGCCCAGCCGGAGATCTGATCCCTCTAGCTATGGACGATCGCATGCATGCGCCTGTAAGAGTCCTCGCCTGCCCGCGGGAAATTTTCCCAGGCCGCCGCAGCGTGGCGGGACATCTCTACTACTTCCACGGCGTAGCCAGACCAGTCTGCTACATCGACGGCGTGGCAGGACCTCCGTGCTGCTACTGCTGTGTGGCGGGACATGTCGGCTGCTTTCGCGGTGAGGCGGGACATCTCTCATGCTTCCTCTTCCATGCTCGCCTCTCCCTGATGAAAACCTCTCGACCCAGAACTCACGCTGGCCATGGCAGACGCAAGGGAACGATGCTGAATGACTTTATTGTTTTTTGTGGATGAGGAGTTAAGGAGGAATGTGCAGTCATCTTGGCATAGTAGTATTTATAACTGAGTACTACTAATACACTCCTAAGTGGGAAACCGTTTAGGTTGTGATCGGTGTGAACAGGCTTGCAATTAAATATAGCGTGGTAGTACTAATTTGGAATGTGATGAGACGCAAGCTCAAAATTTATTGATGGTTCTAGTTTCGAAGTGCTGCACTATTCCCGGATGGCATAACATGGGCACGTGTTCTCGGCTGTGGTGTAGCATATGCCATGGTACTTCTTTTTCTACTGCTGTGTACGTGCAATTACTGGCACCGTCGGATACATATCTTACGGTTATTGGGGTGTTCGACAAGAATAGCCTCGTGGTGAGATATAGACTAGTATTTCTTTCACACGATTACATCGCCACATATCATCACCCTCCCTCTTTCCCATGCACACACCTATATCTCGCGACTTCTCGCACGCACCATCTCTAGCTCCCTAGGTCGATGCCATCCACATACACTTGTACTCTGAGTTTAGCCCTCCGTCCCGAATTACTTGTCGCGGGTATGGATGTATCTAGATGTATTTTAGTTCTAGATACATCCATTTCTGCGATGAGTAATTTGCGACGGGTAATTTGGGAGTATGTTATACAGGAAGAGAAGAGGTGCACACACGCACTCGTCCTCTCTCACACACGCATCTGTAGCAATGAATTGTAGTGTTCTCAACCATCTGATTGGCTCTATAATAGGTTGCAAGTTGCTCCTTGGCCTTGAGATTGAAAAGTTTAAAATGCGGAGGCTAAGCTGGAGGCGCGAGGTTTTGGTTAATGTGAGGTCCACACACGGCACCAACACGACACGAGCTTCGTCTGCCTGGTGCGCAGTCGGGTGGGTTGTCCAAGTATAGACACAACCAGGCCCTCCTTGGTATCTGCGTGTCGACTTATTATGCGCAGAGAAATTAGGATCAGAGGGAGTACTACTAGTAGTACTACTTTGATGTGTCGCGTCAACTCGCCCAAGTATGCAACACTTCCTGAACAAACAAGCATATAAGCTGTTAGAGCATCTCCAATAGCATGTATATATTTGGATGTCTACATATTCATATAGACAATGGTCTAAAAAGATTCCCTCATATACACGTCCAGTTTTGCATCAGAACGTCTATATACAGGTACCATGACAGGTGGGTCGTCGCTGGGGAGAGCAAAAATTCATGGATGCGGCTGAGTTTAGATGACGCCTTCACTTTGTCCAGGCATGGACATTGTCGAGGTCGATTTAGAGGATGTATATATTTGGACGACCATATAGACAAGCTGTTGGACGCCTGTTTTGGGCCCACGTCGTGCAAAATGAGTATAGACATCCATATAGACAAGCTATTGGAGATGCTCTTATACTTCTTACCCAAAGGATCTTTATATCCAACAGACACAAAATATCCATTCGACTGTTGGAAATTACTTTAACTGTTGATCTGATGTCGAAGTAATTGCTGCATCGCCACCAAAACCCACCATCTCTTAAGCTAAGTAGACCGAGCTAACCCCTATATTAGCATATTACTAAGATAAACAGAAGGCACTATAGAATCATTTAGGACGTGAGCTTGTCAATCTGAATGTGGAGGGACACCAGCTTAGCCCCAGCCAGCAGCTTGGGCGGAACTGTGAAGAAGGTCGGCTCCTGGACGGTGACGTCGCCGGGATCCTTGCTGCTTGTCACCTCCATTTCCACCTTGACGGCGTCGGTCCTGCCTTTGGGCTCCCCCAGCGGGCCATTCGCCCACAGCTTGGCCACGTAGTGCGGCAGTGGGGACGCCCCCACTCTGATGCAAACGACCGACACGGCGATAGGCGCGCCGATGTCGAGCACGCCGCCAACCAAGAAAAATGCGCGGCCGTCCTCCTCCGCAAACAGTAAGAGCCGTGGTTCCGACAGTGGCACTTGCAACTGGGGCACCTTGCCTTACTTGATCAAGTGCACGGGCATGGGATGCACGATGCTGATGTGGTGGGAGAGCGCCGGCGGTGGGCCTTATACCCATAGACGGGCACGGGGCATTTGCAGGGCGCGAGCAGACACACGCTATGGTGATCGGCGAGCTTGTGGTAAGTGACATAGATCCCACAGCCTTCGTGCGGGCACTCCACCCTCACCGAGGAGAGGATGGCGTCCACCACCGTGTTCCGCACGTCGAAGCCACGGCTACCTCTTGAGCATGCGTTGGTTTTCCCTTGAAGAGGAGAGGGTGATGCAGCAAAGTAGCGTAAGTATTTCCCTCAGTTTTTGAGAACCAAGGTATCAATCTAGTAGGAGACTACACGCAAGTCACCTAGTACCTTCACAAACAAACAAGAACCTCGCAACCAATGAGATAAAGGGGTTGCCAATCCCTTCACGTTCACTTACGAAAGTGAGATCTGATAGAGATAATAAGATAAATATTTTTGATATTTTTGTTATATAGATTGAAAAGTAAATATTGCAAAATAAATAGTAAACTAGAATTGTAGAGCAGAAACTTATATGATGTAAAGTAGACCCCGGGGCCACAGGTTTCACTAGTGGCTTCTCTCAAGATAGCATATATTACGGTGGGTGAACAAATTACTGCCGAGCAATTGATAGAAAAGCACATACTTATGATGATATCTAGGCATGATCATGAACATAGGCATCACGTCCGTGTCAAGTAGACCGAAACGAATCTGTATCTACTACTATTACTCCACACATCGACCGCTATCCAGCATGCATCTAGAGTATTAAGTTCAGAAGAACAGAGTAATGCATTAGGAAAGATGACATGATGTAGAGGGATAAACTCAAGCAATATGATATAAACCTCATATTTTTATCCTCAATGGCAACAATACAATACGTGCCTTGCTGCCCCTGCTGTCATTGGGAAAGGACACCGCAAGATTGAACCCAAAGCTAAGCACTTCTCCCATTGCAAGAAAGATCAATCTAGTAGGATAAACCAAACTGATAATTCGAAGAGACTAGCAAAGATATCAAATCATGGATATAAGAATTCAGAGAAGAATCAAATATTGTTCATAGATAATCTTGATCATAAACCCACAATTCGTCGGATCTCGACAAACACACCGCAAAAAGAATTACATCGAATAGATCTCCAAGAATATCGAGGAGAACTTTGTATTGAGATCCAAAGAGAGAGAAGAAGCCATCTAGCTAATAACTATGGACCCGAAGGTCCATGGTAAACTACTCATACATCATCGGAGAAGCTATGGTGTTGATGTAGAAGCCCTCCGTGATCGAATCCACCTCCGGCGGATCACCGGAAAAGGTCCCCAGATGGGATCTCATGGGTACAGAAGGTTGCGGCGATGGAAAAGTGGTTTCATGGTTCCCTTGGATGTTTTCAGGGTATAAGAGTATATATAGGGAAAAAAAGTAGGTCGGTGGAGCTGCAAGGGGCCCACGAGGGTGGGGGGCGTACCGCCCTACCTCGTGGCCACCTCGCTGCTTCCTTGACATCCACTCCAAGTCTCCTGGATTGCGTTTGTTCCAAAAAAAGATCCTCGCGATGGTTTCATACCTTTTGGATTCCGTTTGATATTCCTTTTCTGCGAAACACTGAAATAGGCAAAAAAAATTAGCAATTTGCACTGGGCCTTCGGTTAATAGGTTAGTCCCAAAAATAATATAAAAGTGCATAATAAAGCCCATTAAACATCCAAACAGATAATATAATAGCATGGAACAATCGAAAATTATAGATACATTGGAGACGTATCAAGCATCGCCAAGCTTAATTCCTGCTCGTCCTCGAGTAGGTAAATGATAAAAACAAAATTTTTGATGTGGAATGCTACCTAACATAATTTTCAATGTATTTCTCTTTATTGCGGCATGAATGTTTAGATACGAAAGATTCTAGACAGAAGTTTAATATTGACATAAAATTAATAATACTTCAAGCAATGCTAATCAAGAAACCATGTCTTATTTTAAATTTTTTTGATAAAAACAGTGGGGAAGGACCCCATTGTGATTCTCATTTTCATTTATAAGAGGGAAACATATACATATGGATTTACATGATGGATGTAGTACAAGATAATAAAATGTCCACAAATGATCTAGCCAACTTTGCATGCCCTCCTTCAATCCAGGTTTGGCCTTCTTTATAATCATGCTGAAGTGCTCCTTGAAACTGGCAATGCAATATGTCATATTCTTGAGCTTGTGATAAAAAATAATGCTATTTTTGTGTTTCTAGAGACTTTAGCATCCAGCAATCAAACATTCTTTAGAGTAGCCAGGGTATCTTGCTTCCTTCCTTCCAAGAGCATTTCTATAAGGTTGTGATCAGTGTTCCATTGGTAACCAATGTTCATCCAGAAGATTTGGCTGAAATCATAGCTAAAGAAGAGATGCATTAGGTGTTCATTAGGTTCATCATCACATAATTCACACTTACTAGTCTCAATGTAGAAATTCTTCCTGTTGAGTAGGTCTCTAGTGTTTAATCTGTCTTGTAACAGTAGCCAGAAGAAGAATTTATGCTTGGGCAGTGAGTATGATTTCCATATCCATTGATAGGGTTTAGGAGCATCAACAGGATTTCCCATTAGTTCAAGGTATATTCTCTTATTAGAGTACTTTGTGTCACCCCAATAGAATTTCCAAGTATCTGATTGCTGCTGGTTCTCTCTATTGTGGATCAACTCTCTAAGATTGATACTCTGTTGTACTACAATAGAAGACATAGGCAAGTGGAATAATTCATAAAATTCACTCTCCTCCATGTTGTTGACAGATGCAAGAGTTGTGTCCGCCTTCTTTGCATAAGAAAATAGTTGAGGCATTGACTGTGATATTGTATGAGAGCACCATTTATCTAACCATAGCTTAATTGTATCACCAGTCCCAGCATAGTATATAGTCATATTTTTGAATTCTTGCAAATTAGAGCAACAGTCTCTCCACCAAAAGGATCCCACCATGGTAAGGAAACTAGGTACCTCATCATTGTCATAGTAATTGTTCCATATAAGGTTAACCCAGGGAATATCATGCTTGTTGTAGAATTTGTAAAGAAATTTAATAAGCAGAGTTTTGTTTTGTGCTCTCAGGTTTAACACCCCTAGGCCCCCTGCCTTTTTTAGCAAGAAAACATTATCCCATTTGATAAGACAATTTCCTTTTTTGTTGATATCCTTACCATACCAAAGAAAATTCCTACCTGACTTTTCAAAGTGGTCCAGTATGGAGAATGGTACTCTGATAGAACACATAGCAAATATTGGCAGAGCAGCAACTATGGATTTGAGATGAACAAGTCTCCCAGAGTATGACATTAAAGAAGCAATGCCAGATAGTCTATGGTCAAGTCTTGATACCATGGGCATTAAATCTGCTACTTTAGGTCTTGTAGATCCCATTGGTAGACCAAGATATGTGAAGGGCATGGCTTCTTTTTTACAGTTGAAGGTATTTGCCAGTTCTTGAGCTTTATCATCAGTCATATTGATTGGAACCATGGAAGATTTACCATAGTTTACAACAAGCCCAGTAAATTTTGAGAAATTGTCAAGTATCTCAATGAAACTTCTAATTTGTACCTCATCAGCTGGCAGGATGACCAGTGTGTCATCATCATATTGTATGATGGGATAGCATTCAGTAAAATTAGTCTCAATTGGTAAAGATAATGTTCCATTTCTCCAAGCATCATTAACCATGATTTGCAACAATTCTCCAACCATAACATATAGAAGAGGGGAAAAAGGATCTCCTTGTCTGACAGCACACTTACATTGTATGCATTTACCTAGAACACTATTAAGGATGACAGATGTAGTAGCAGTAGATAGGATAGATGAGACCTATCTAATCCATTTGTTGCTAAATCCCAGATGTTTCATCATGAATAAGATAGCCTTGTAGTTCACTTTATCAAAAGCCTTAACAAAATCAATCTTAAAAATAATGATTTCTTTCTTGGACTTGTGGCACATATGTATGTATTCAAAACTCCATGCAAGGCAATCCTGAATATTCCTTGTCTTAATAAACCCATATTGATTATTGCTAATTCTAGATATAATAATCTGCTGCACTCTATTAGCAAGGAGTTTAGTAAGAATTTTGATAGGCATACTTACAAGGGAGATGGGCCTATAATCATCATGAGTTTTAGGATTGTCATTCTTGGGTATCAGAGTTATGTAAGCAGTGTTAACAGGAGCTAGGGAAACAATTTCATTGTAGAAATCATTGATGAATTTGTAGAAATAATGCTTGATTATGTGCCAACATTTCTTCATAAACAAGCCATTAAAACCATTAGGTCCAGGAGATTTGTCATTGGGCATTTTATTGATGATATCATCAATTTCATCATTAGTGAAGGGCCTGTCTAGATCCTGAAGGTCCTCCTCCATAGCAAGATGGGATATGTCAAAGTTGTGTGTGCAGATTGTTTCAGTACCAATCCTATTTTTAAAAGAAGCCCATAATATAGCAGCTTTATGATCATGATCAAATACTTGCTGTCCATCCATAGTCATAAGATATGTGATGTAGTTGTGCCTAAATACATATGTGGCTATTTCATGAAAGAATTTGGTGTTTTCATCACCAAGGTTTGCCCATCTGATGTTTGCCCTGATTCTCCAATAAATTCTCTTAGCCTCCAGCAACTTGTTTGTATGTTTGATGAGCAAGTACCTGAAATTCTTTTCAACCCTAGCTAGTGGTCTTTGATCCTCTATGCCATCAAATAATTTCACATAGAAACAACAATTGTCAATGATTTTATTCAGTTGGGAGTATTGCTTGCTCCATGATTTCAAACCTCTTCTGATAGCTTTAAACTTTAAGTTTAAATTCTTGGAAGAATCAGTGAAATGAGTGGAGTTCAACCAATGTTTCTCCACAGTTTCAATAAATCCACTGAATTCAGTCCAATACTCTTCAAATCTGAATATCTGGCTTCTGGGAATATTGTTGTCAATCTGAATTTTTATAGGTACATGGTCAGAAGAGATTTTAGCTAATGGAATAGCCATAGTAGATGGATGGGTAGTAGTCAAGTGGGAGCTGGTAAAAATCCAATCTAACTTTTCCAATAGAGGTTGATCTTGTTTATTGCTCCATGTGAAGGCTCTTCCTTTGAGTGGGATTTCAACCAGATCCAGGTTGACAATGATATTGTTGAAAGTCATCATACTAGCAGGATCACCACCAGGTTTATTTCTATTATCAGTACTTCTTATGAAATTAAAATCACCTAGAATCATCCATAACTTAGACTGGTTCATACTCACACCCATGAGCCAATCAACAAATTTCTGTTTACCTTCTAAGCTGTTAGGTCCATAAACATTAGTGAGATACCAGCAGGTATTATCCAGATTAGATGTGAACTCCACTGTGATGTGATAGTAGTTTCGGGATATCACTTTGCCCTTCATTAAGTTGCCATTCCAAATGGTAATCAAACCTCCAGAATAGCCAATAGAAGGTGAAAAACAATATTGGTTGAACCTCTTGGGGCAAAAATTCTTGATATAAGCATTATCAAAAGTATCTCTCTTAGTTTCTTGAAACGTCATAATGCAGCAAGCACTTTCATCAATTTTCTTTCTAATGTCATTCCACCTAGTTGTGGAGTTTATACCTCTAACATTCAATTTAGAATATTCCAACTCCTATTCATGGGAAATGTATAGGTAGTAATATTGTGACATATTACGAATAGCATAATATGTACTTCTACATGATATGTGAGTCTTGCTATTGCAGCAAGTGCTAGAGGTATAATAAATCTCACTGTGTAGTATTTGTTGGAACATTGATAGATATGAGATAACCAGGCTGAATAAGCATTTATAACAGCATAACCATATGGCAGGCAGTCTCCAATAACATAGGTAGCATAAGTAATAATTATTACACACCATACTGATAGATGATGCACGCAGGCATCCAAATGACATGGCATAGCAAACAAAGTGCATGGAAATCATAACAAGATGGCAGTTAGGGGAGCCACCAAAGCCCACATCATAGTAGGGGTTCCTAATCATCAGAGCTGTCATAGTGCAGAGCACTAGGAGATACATCCTGAGCAACCATGTCTTATCAAAATAACATAGCCAAAGAAAGCTTATCCCTACAAAATCATATAGTTTGGCCATGCTTCATTTTCGTCAGAAAAAATGCTCCCATCATGCACAACCTCGGTGACAAGCCAAGCAATTGTTTCATACTTTAGCCTTTTCAAACTTTTTCAACTTTCACGCAATATATGAGCGCGAGTCATAACACTATGGGTGGAATAGAATATGATGATGGAGGTTGTGTGAGAAGACAAAAAAAGAGAAAGTCTCACATTGACGCGACTAATCGACGGGCTATGGAGATGCCCATCAATTGATGTCAATGCAAGGAGTAGGGATTGCCATGCAACAGATGCACTAGAGCTATAAATATATGAAAGCTCAACAAAAGAAACTAAGTGGGTGTGCATCCAACTTGCTTGCTCACGGAGACCCAGGGCATTTTGAGGAAGCCCATTATTGGAATAGACAAGCCAAGTTCTATAATGAAAAATTCCCACTAGTATATGAAAGTGACAACATAAGAGACTCTCTATCATGAAGATCATGGTGCTACTTTGAAGCACAAGTGTGGAAAAAGGATAGTAACATTACCCCTTCTCTCTTTTTCTCTCATTTTTTGGGCCCTTTTTTATGTCATTTTTTCCGAAGAACTTTCCTCACATGGGACAATGCTCTAATAATAAAAATCATCACACTTTTATTTACTTACAACTCAAGAATTACAACTCGACACTTAGAACAAACTATGACTCTATGTGAATGCCTCCGGCGGTGTACCGGGATATGCAATGAATCAAGAGTGACATGTATGGAAGAATTATGAAGGTGGCTTTGCCACAAATATGATGTCAACTACATGATCATGCAAGGCAATATGACAATGATGGAGCGTGCCATAATAAACGGAACGGTGGAAAGTTGCATGGCAATATATCTCGGAATGGCTATGGAAATGCCATAATAGGTAGGTATGGTGGCTGTTTTGAGGAAGATATAAGGAGGCTTATGTGTGATAGAGCGTATCATATCACGGGGTTTGGATGCACCGGCGAAGTTTGCACCAACTCTCTAGGTGAGAAAGGGCAATGCACGGTGTCGAAGAGGCTAGCAATAATGGAAGGGTGAGAGTGCGTATAATCCATGGACTCAACATTAGTCATAAAGAACTTACATACTTATTGCAAAAATCTACAAGTCATCAAAATCAAGCACTACGCGCATTCTCCTAGGGGGATAGATTGGTAGGAAAAGACCATCGCTCATCCCCGACTGCCACTCATAAGGAAAGCAATCAAAGAACACCCCATGCTTCAAATTTGTCACACAACTTTTACCATATGTGCATGCTACGAGACTTGCCAACTTCAACGCAAGTATTTCTCAATTCCACAATTACTCAACTAGCACAACTCTAATATTACCATCTTTATATCTTGAAACAACTATCAAGTATCAAGCTTCTCATAACATTTAATGCAGTCTATATGAAAGTTTTTATTATACTCATCTTGGATGCCTATCATATTAGGACTAATTTCATAACCAAAGCAAATTACCATGATGTTCTAAATGACTCTCAAAATAATATAAGTGAAGCATGAGAGATCAATAATTTCTATAAAATAAAACCACCATCATGCTCTAAAAAGATATAAGTGAAGCATTAGAGAAAAATTATCTAGCTCAAAAGATATAAGTGAAGCACATAGAGTATTCTAATAAATTCCGATTCATGTGTGTTTCTCCCAAAAGGTGTGTGTCAGTGTCAAAACCGGCGGATCTCGGGTAGGGGGTCCCGAACTATGCGTCTAAGGCGGATGGTAACAGGAGGCAGGGGACACGATGTTTTATCCAGGTTCGGGCCCTCTTGATGGAGGTAAAACCCTACATCCCGCTTGATTTATTCTTGATGATATGAGTATTACAAGAGTTGATCTACCACGAGATCGGAGAGGCTAAACCCTAGAAGCTAGCCTATGGTATGATTGTATGTTGTCCTACGGACTAAAACCCTCCGGTGTATATAGACACCGGAGGGGGCTAGGGTTACACAAGGTCGGTTACAAAGGAGCAGATACACATATCCGTATTGCCTAGCTTGCCTTCCACGCCAAGTAGAGTCCCATCCGGACACGAGACGAAGTCTTCAATCTTGTATCTTCATAGTCCTATAGTCCGGCCAAAGGATATAGTTCGGTTGTCCGGAGACCCCCTAATCCAGGACTCCCTCAGTAGCCCCTGAACCAGGCTTCAATGACGATGAGTCCGGCGCGCAGTATTGTCTTCGGGATTGCAAGGCGGGTTCCTCCTCCGAATACACCACGGAAGAACTTGAATATAAGGATAGTGTCCGACCTTGCAAAATAAGTTCCACATACCATCGTAGAGAGAATAATATTTCCACAAGTCTAATCTGCTGACACGTTTTGGTAACATGACATTATGCCATGGCCCGGTGATTATTCGAACGGTTTTAACTAGCCCCGCACATAACGTGAGGCAGTTTCTTGACACGTCTTGTCAAAGCAGAGATCGTGTCCCCCTTATTATGGGATTCTCATCAATACGGGCGTGGGTAACCCAACCGTGCCATCGATTACGGTGCTTGGTGGATAAGTGAGTTTTACCAAGCTAGTGGGGGCGCATAGTTTCGGCCGCCCTTATAAAGGGACAAGGTTTAACCTTTTTCTACCCATGCCTTCTTCCTCCTTGCTCATCCATTCTTGCGCACTCGAGCTCCAACGCCCAAGTCCACATCCTTCCCCTCAACCTTCTCCAATTATGTCCGGAGCAGGGGGCAAATGGATGGCTTCCTCCGTTACGGAGGGACACATCAAGAAGCTGCGCGGAGCCGGATACTTAGCCGCGAATATCACGCATTGGCTGCCCGCTGCGGGGCAGATCGTTCCTACCCCTGAACCTCACGAGAGGGTAGTTTTCCTCCACCACTTCCTCCGCGGACTGGGGTTTCCCCTCCATCCATTCGTCCGTGGTCTCATGTTCTACTACGGGCTGTACTTCCATGATCTGGCCCCGAACTTCATCCTCAACATTTCAGCATTCATCATCGTGTGTGAGGCTTTCCTCTGCATCCGGCCCCACTTCGGCTTGTGGTTAAAGACCATCAATATCAAGCCGAAGGTGGTGGGAGGCCAACAAGTAGAATGCGGCAGAGCCATGGTGGGCAAGATGCCCAATGTTATATGGCTTGAAGGCTCCTTCGTGGAGACCATAAAGGGGTGGCAATCGGCGTGGTTCTACATCACCGAGCGGCGCAACACCAACTGGGTGGCTGCCCCTGAGTTTCGATCCGGAATCCCCATGCGGATCACCTATTGGAAAGAGAAGGGCCTATCCTGGGGTTCATCGGTAGAGCTGGACGGACTCCAGAAATGTATCCGAAATAGGGCAGGCAAGAAGCTCAAGCTTGTCAACATAGTCCAGTTCATGCTCATCCGCCGGATCCTCCCATGTCAACAATGGGATTTCAACTTGTGGGAGTTTGACCCGGCCCAGCACCAGACTCTGAGCGAGCTCTTCGACACGATGCACAAGGACGTCTTGAGGGTGCTGTTCAAGGGCGCCGAGGTCCCTCCCTCTCTCATCGAGGACCGCGGGCTAAGAGCGAAGCTCTCAGCGCATTCGGTGAGTTCTATACATCTGGTAGGATATTTATTTCCCTAGCTTAACCATGTGCGGGGTCTGAGCTCCATGCCTTTGACAGGACTGGGTGGAGACGTTGGGGCAGATTAACTGTCCGACCCCTTTGCCCGAAGACACTGCGGACGCTCTCCTGACGGAGATGCTGACTCCGGCTCCTTACAAGGTGCCGGAGAAGACCAAGAAGGCCAAGGGAACCCGAAAGAGTTCCCGACGCCAGGTGTTATCGGACTCATCGTCTGATAACTCCACGACGCACTCCTCCCCTGTAGACGAGGAGGAAGATGAAGATGCTCCCCCTCCAGTCGGGGGAGACAAGAAAAGGAAGGCCGCCCCAACCGGGGGGGGGGGGGCGAAGGGTCCAAGAAGGGAAGGACTCTCCTTCCGGACTACTCCACCACCGCCGCCGAAGGCGAAGACGAGTGGCTGCTCAGGGCCAAGCCCCTGGTGAAGTCGTAAGTATTCGGATGCTAGAATAACTCATAGCATACCTTTGTCGCACTACTTCTCCTAACGCTAAATTATGATTATGCAGACCGCCACGAGCCCGTATCGACGTATCTTCGGACGGCTCCCTGGGCTCGTCGGATATGGATAGCGATCCACTTCCGACCGCCACCTCCCCTTGCCCTACAGACAACGTCGAGGCATTGTCTCAAGAGGCACCGGGTCGAGGGGAGACAGTCCCGGAGGTGCCTCAAGGCGACCTTCCGGATTCCGGGAGCAGAGGGAGCAAGGCTCCCGAGGGCTCCGAGTTCGGCCCTTAGCCGAACACCGCGCCGGAACCTCCAGTGGTTCCGGACTCAGGCAGGCGGCCTCCTTCCAAAAGGGGCAAGACGCCTGTGCTGGTGACCTCTATCCATCCAGAGGCACCGGACAGTCTACTGGGAGTGCTTCGCAGCGCTTCCATCGACGAAGAGCACCACACTATTATGAGTGCGGTGGTCCAGAAGGTTCAGTCTGCCAAGAGCAGACTGACTGAAGCCTGTGCCAGCCTTCTAACAGGCTTTGAGGTAGGTTTTTGAAATATAGGAAAAATATTACTACATAGATAGTAGCCCCTGATGCTCTGTTCGGTGTTCACAAAGAAAAGCCAAACAGAGGATCAAACAGTATCGTAGGAGTCTAATATAAGTATGTCTATATGCGTATGCAGGCTTCGTTGCTGGCCTCTGCCGCACTAACGGCGGAGGTCGCCGCACTGAAGTAGGACCTTAAAGGGTCCAAGGATGAGCTCGGCCTTGCCAAGAGGTAGCTCGAGGAGAACAAAGGTAAGTAGTACCTAGTCTATGGATATGTATAAAAAGAATGCGATTGCAAAATGACATGATCATCGTAAATTTGCCAGGGGCCACGACTGAGGTGGCGACCCTGAAGCAAGCGCTATCCGAGACCGAAAATAAAGCGGCTAAGGAGCGCACCAAGCGGGAAAGGCAGGAGGCTCGGGTGGGCGAGGTGCAGCAAGAGCTCCATTCTCTCGTGACGAAGCACGAGGCGTTGGAGCTTGACTTGAAGACGCGAGAGTCCGAGCTTGCCGCGGCCCTCGAGAGTGCAAATAATGCCAAGGCTGAAGCCCAAAAGGCCCTCCAGGAGATTGATGCGATGAAGAAGATAGCGGCGGGTAAGGCATTCTATATGCAAAGCGAACATGTGAAAGTAAATTACTTGTTACTTACATGAATCCGGAGCTCTCCAGGAGCATTCGCAGATTTGCCCCACAGAGTGTCGGATGCCGCACAATTTTACTAGGCTGAGGAGGGAAGCTCAACAGAGAAGCTGTTCTGGTCTCAGTATACTGGGACCGAACACCTGATGCCTCTGAGTGACCAGCTGAAGCAACTGGTCGAGCTGCACAAGGCGGCCGAACAGGCCATGAAGGGCTTTATAGTCCGGATGTGGCCTGGCGACGCCCTTCCCAACAGCTAGTTCGGCCTGGTGAGGCGGCTTGTGGATGCCTGCCCGCGGCTGGAAGTCATCAAGCGGTCCGTCTGCATCGAAGGTGCATGTCGGGCTTTCGCCCGTGTTAAGGTGTAATGGGCTAAGATGGACGTCGTGAAGCTGGTGAAGGAATGGGCCGCCGCAGGGCAAGGAGCATCGCCACCCCGAGATGTACTATGAGGGTGTCCTGAAGGGTGCCCGTCTCATAGCGGACGAGTGTACGAAAGATGTAATTTTTGAGTAAACTTGCTCGTGTGATCCTGTATTATGAAAACTTGTTCATATGCATCATGCAACGCTTGTATGAATTTAAAATATTACCTTCTGTTCGGCTGTTTATCAAATCTGAGAGATGGCTAGTCGTCGGCTTCTGCCCCCATGCCACTAGTGCTGGGGTGTTCGGGATAAACCTGAGCACTCTTGTTCCCATTGCTGGGTCCTTCGAGGGAGGTGCTCAGCACAACGAACAAGGCAATCGGACCATAATGCGTTATCACTCTCACTTAGCCATAGAATTCTATAATTTTAAATTTCGGCGAAGCCCCTAGTGTTCGGAAGGCCGAATTCGGGGCGCGATACACGCCTTAAGCCGGACAGGGCCGACTCCTCGCTCTAAGAGGCATAAGTCTTTAGGGACTTGAAAACCTCTCGAACAGCGACCAGTCTCTCGCCTTATCATGACAGTCAGTTTTAGCTTTCTCTACTGAGGTGCTTAGCCTAGCAGAACCGGGGCACAATCGCAGTAGTTCTCCCAGTGCTACCTTAGCCGATATGGCGGAACGTAAGGTACCAAAACATGGGAGCCGGGCAAACCCAACTATTGACCCAAGACATGATTCGGAGCTGATGCATATAATGCTATAAGTTCAGGGTGCCGCACTGTTGAAAGTGTTCGGACTTCTCACGCCGTATTATGGGGTATGCTTAAGCCCCTAGCGTATTGGCCATACCAGAGTGTACGGGTGCTAGATGTCGTGAATGAACATGTATATAAAAAGGAGGAATGCGATAATAGTCTTAATGCTATGCATTGTTTATTCAAAAAGGTGCGTTAAAGCAAAATGATACAAGTAGTGCGATAAGCAAGAAGTAGGACTGTTTGACATGACCCTTCCAAGGGCAAGTTGAGGAATACTATTAAAGCAAATATTTCACTCGTGATCGTAATCCACCTGGGAGTTCCTTGGTGTGACATAGCTTTCTGCCTCCTTGGTTGCTGCATCATGTGTTCGGCAATCATGCTGCCGGATAGGGTTTCCAGAGATTAAAGTCCTGAAAGAGAAAAATAACAAAGTGGGAAGCCCCTAGTGCGGTTTAAGCCACGTATTTGGGCGTGCCGTAGTTGTGCCCCCCTCCCCGCCTGTGCCCATGGTATTTTTAATGCGTAATTATGTACGCGTGGCATGAATTTCGCTGTTTGGCTGGGGCCGGGGTGGGGGCCGCATTGCTATGCGAGCTCGGGACGTGCCAGGCGGTCCATTTGCTGATTTCTCCGGGCGCGTTGAAGTTGTCCGGGTCCTTAATCGCCGAACTAGTGGATTGCCTTAAGAGGCTGCTTTGTGCTTCTGTTGCGAGGGCCGCAGTGTGCTCCTCCGTGCGGAGAGAGCGCTCTGTGTTTCCATTGACTGTGATGACCCCCCGAGGTCCTGGCATCTTGAGCTTGAGATATGCATAATGTGGTACCACATTGAATCTTGCAAATGCGGTTCGCCCGAGCAGTGCGTGGTAGCCACTACGGAACGGGACTATGTTGAAGATTAACTCTTCACTTCGGAAGTTATCCAGGGATCCGAAGACCACTTCCAGTGTGACTGAGTCTGTGCAATGGGCGTCTACACCTGGTATGACACCTTTAAAGGTCGTTTTTGTGGGTTTGATCCTTGAGGGATCTATACCCATTTTGCGCACTGTGTCCTGATAAAGCAGGTTCAGGCTGCTGCCGCCATCCATAAGGACTCGAGTGAGGTGAAATCCATTGATGATTGGGTCTAGGACCAGTGCGGCGAATCCGCCATGACAGATACTAGCGGGGTGGTCCCTGCGATCGAAGGTGGTCGGACAAGAGGACCATGGGTTGAACTTTGGGGCGACTGGCTCCAACGCGTATATGTCCCTGAGCACACACTTCCGCTCCCTCTTGGGGATGTGGGTTGCGTATATCATGTTCACCGTCCGCACTTGTGGGGGGAACCTCTTCTGTCCTCCCGTGTTCGGCTGCCGGGGCTCCTCCTCTTCATCGCTATGTGACCCCTTGTCTTTGTTTTTGGCATTTGACTTGCCGGCCTTCTTGAACACCCAATATCCCTGTTGGTGTGGTTGGCTGGCTTGTCGGGGGTGCCGTGTATTTGGCACGAGCGGTCGAGTATACAGTCCAAACTGGACGGGCCCGGAGTGCTTCTTTTGAATGGCTTTTTCCGCTGACTGGGTTTAGAGCCTTTGAATCCGGCATTGACTGTCGTATCCTCGGTATTGTCGATGTTAATGCGGCGCTTATGCTTGTTGCAATGTGACCTGCCATTGCCGTCCTTGGTATCCGAAGTACCATGGTTCTTTGATATGTTATTACTGCGAGCCAACCAGCTGTCTTCTCTCGCACAAAAGCGGGTCATGAGTGTCGTGAGGGCTGCCATAGATTTTGACTTTTCCTGACCAAGGTGCCGGGCTAGCCACTCGTCACGAATGTTGTGCTTGAAAGCTGCTAGGGCCTCTGCATCCGGACAATCGACGATTTGATTTTTCTTTGTTAGGAACCGTGTCCAGAATTGTCTGGCCAATTCCTCTGGCTGCTGAATTATGTGGCTCAAGTCATCGACATCTGGTGGTCGCACGTAAGTGCCCTGAAAGTTGTCGAGGAATGCGGCTTCCAGATCTTCCCAACAGCCAATGGACTTTGCTGGCAAGCTGTTGAGCCAATGCCGAGCTGGTCCTTTGAGTATGAGTGGGAGGTATTTGATGGCGTGTAGGTCATCACCGCGGGCCATGTGGATGTGCAGGAGGAAATCCTCGATCCATACCGCAGGATCTGTTGTGCCATCGTATGATTCTATATTTATGGGTTTGAAAACCTCTGGGATTTGATGATCCATTACTTCGTCTGTGAAGCATAAGGGGTGTGCGGCGCCTCTGTACTGGGCTATATCACGATGCAGCTCGAATGAGTCTTGCCCGCTGTGTTCGGCCCGGCTGGACTTACTTTTACTGTATCCAGCGTGACGATTATCGTCTCGCATAGTGGCGCGCCCTCGTGATCCGTAGATCGATCTTGCATGTTTTGCTTTGTCCTCCAATACGTCTCGCAGGTCTGGCGTATTTCCCCATGCCTTTTTATTTGAATGACGTCAGGGTGTAGGCTGAGCTTTTGGCTGGAATGTCTCTTTGTCGCGGCCACCAGGTGGCCGATCAGCCGCGTCATACGCCGGGGATGTAGGTTTCGGTGCTTCCTCCTCCAGTCGGGGTAGCAACCTGCACTTTGGGTAACTCTTGGAGGGGCGTTCGAGTTTATACTCCTCGGCCACCAGGACTTCAGTCCATCTGTCAGCTAGCAAATCTTGATCAGCTTGAAGTTGCTGTTGCTTTTTCTTAAGGCTATTTGCCGTGGCTATAAGCCGGCGCTTGAAGCGCTCTTGTTCGACGGGATCCTCTGGCATGACGAATTCGTCATCGCCAAGGCTTGCCTCGTCTTCGGAGGGAGGCATGTAATTATTATCCTCCGCCTCTCCATCTGCCGCTCTCTTAGGAGGGCTGGCTCCTCCATCCTCCTGCTCTAAATCTTGCTGGAGGGGATTGTTGTTGTCTTCGGCACTGTCCGGAGTGCTATTATCTCCGGTGCTGGTATCACCACTTTTGCCTTGGCGGGACTTAGAGCGGCGCCGCTGACGCCGGCGCTTGGGTTGCTTCTTGGAGGGGTCATCCTCCGTTGTCTCGTCGCCATTGCCTTCTTTGGGTGTGTCCACCATGTATATATCGTATGATGAGGTGGCTGTCCGGTGCCCTGTGGGCAGTGGTTCCTCTTCGACTCCCGCATCGTCGTCCATACCGTCGATGTCTTCGGAGTCGAAGTCGAGCCTGTCGGTTAAGTCATCGATAGTGGCTACTAAGTGGGTGGTGGGTGGGCGGCGAATTTCTTCGTCATCCGCATCCCAATCCTGCCGGACGTAGTTCGGCCAGGATCCTCCTGACAAGGAGAGAGACCTTAATGAGTTCAGTATGTCACCGAAGGGTGAGTGCTGAAAAATATCCGCGGAGGTAAATGATGTCTACTACACAACCTTCTTCTTGTAGACGTTGTTGGGCCTCCAAGTGCAGAGGTTTGTAGGACAGTAGCAAATTTCCCTCAAGTGGATGACCTAAGGTTTATCAATCCGTAGGAGGCGTAGGATGAAGATGGTCTCTCTCAAGCAACCCTGCAACCAAATAACAAAGAGTCTCTTGTGTCCCCAACACACCCAATACAATGGTAAGTTGTATAGGTGCACTAGTTCGGCGAAGAGATACTGATACAAGTGGTATATGGATAATAGATATGGGTATTTGTAATCTGAAATTATAAAAACAGCAAGGTAACGAATGATAAAAGTAAGCGTAAACGGTATTGCAATGTGTTGAAACAAGGCCTAGGGTTCATACTTTCGCTAGTGTAAGTTCCCTCAACGATACTAACATAATTGGATCACATAACTATCCCTCAGCATGCAACAAAGAGTCACTCCAAAGTCACTAATAGCGGAGAACGAACGAAGAGATTATGGTAGGGTACGAAACCACATCAAAGTTATTCTTTCCAATCAATCCGTTGGGCTATTCCTATAAGTGTCACAAACAGCCCTAGAGTTCGTACTAGAATAACACCTTAAGACACAAATCAACCAAAACCCTAATGTCACCTAGATACTCCAATGTCACCTCAAGTATCCGTGGGTATGATTATACGATATGCATCACACAATCTCAATTCATCTATTCAACCAACACATAGAACCTCAAAGAGTGCCCCGAAGTTTCTACCGGAGAATCACGACGAAAACGTGTGCCAACCCCTATGCATAGGTTCATGGGCGGAACCCGCAAGTTGGTCACCAAAACATACATCAAGTGGCACATGGTATCCCATTGTCACCATAGATATCCACGGCAAGACATACATCAAGTGTTCTCAAATCATTAAAGACTCAATCCGATAAGATTACTTCAAAGGGGAAACTCAATTCATTACAAGAGAGAAGAGGGGGAGGAGAAACATAAGATCCAACTATAATAGCAAAGCTCGCGATACATCAAGATCGTGCCAAATCAAGAACACGAGAGAGAGAGATCAAACACATAGCTACTGGTACATACCCTTAGCCCCGAGGGAGAACTACTCCCTCCTCGTCATGGAGAACACCGGGAGGATGAAGATGGCCACCGGAGAAGTATTGCCCCCTCCGGCAGGGTGCCGGAACGGGTCTAGATTGGTTTTCGGTGGCTACGGAGGCTTCTGGCGGCGGAACTCCCGATCTATTGTCCGTTCTGGAAGTTTTAGGGTACGACGATATATATGGGTGCAGGAGGTATGTCGGAGGAGCCACGGGGGCCCCACGAGGCAGGGGGCGCGCCCTAGGGGGGCTCCCCCCACCCTCGTGAGCACCTCCCGTATCTCCTGACGTGGAGTCCAAGTCTATCTGGTGGCTTTCGTTCCAAAAATAACTTCTCCAGTTGATTTCATTCCGTTTGGACTCCGTTTGATATTCCTTTTCTTCGAAACACTGAAATAGGCATAAAACAGCAAATCTGGGCTGGGCCTCTGGTTAATAGGTTAGTCCCTAAAATAATATAAAAGTTGAAAATAAAGCCCAATATTGCCCAAAATAGTAGATAATATAGCATGGAGCAATCAAAAATTATAGTTACGGTGGAGACGTATCAAGCATCCCCAAGCTTAATTCCTGCTCATCCTCGAGTAGGTAAATGATAAAAAGATAATTTTGATGTGGAATGCTAGTTGGCATAATTCAATGTAATTCTTCTTACTTGTGATATGAATATTCAGATCCGAAAGATTCAAGACAAAAGTTCATATTGACATAAAAACAATAATAATTCAAGCATACTAACTAAGCAATTATGTCTTCTCAAAATAACATGGCCAAAGAAAGCTATCCCTACAAAATCATATAGTCTGGCTATGCTCTATCTTCACCACACAGAATATTTAAATCATGCACAACCCCAATGACAAGCCAAGCAATTGTTTCATACTTTTGATGTTCTCAAACTTTTTCAATCTTCACGCAATACATGAGCGTGAGCCATGGATATAGCACTATAGGTGGAATAGAGTGGTGGTTGTGGAGAAGACAAAAGGGAGAAGATAGTCTCACATCGACTAGGCGTATCAACGGGCTATGGAGATGCCCATCAATAGATATCAATGTGACTGAGTAGGGATTGCCATGCAACGGATGCACTAGAGCTATAAGTGTATGAAAGCTCAACAAAAGAAACTAGTGGGTGTGCATCCAACTTGCTTGATCATGAAGACCTAGGGCATTTTGAGGAATCCCATCATTGGAATATACAAGCCAAGTTCTATAATGAAATATTCGCACTAGTATATGAATGTGACAACATAGCAGACTCTCTATCATGAAGATCATGGTGCTACTTTGAAGCACAAGTGTGGTAAAGGGATGGTAGCATTGTCCCTTCTCTCTTTTTCTCTCATTTTTTATTTTTTTTATTTTTTTATTTTTTTACTTGGGACTTTCTCCTTGTTTTATTGCCTCTTTTCTCCTTTTTTTATTTGGGCTTCTTTGACCTCTTTTAAATTTTTTTATTTTCGTCCGGAGTCTCATCCCGACTTGTGGGGGAATCATAGTCTCCATCATCCTTTCCTCACTGGGACAATGCTCTAATAATGATGATCATCACACTTTTATTTTCTTACAACTCAAGAATTACAACTCGATACTTAGAACAAAATATGACTCTATATGAATGCCTCCGGCGGTGTACTGGGATATGCAATGACTCATGAGTGACATGTATGAAAGAATTATGAATGGTGGCTTTGCCACAAATACGATGTCAACTACATGATCATGCAAAGCAATATGACAATGATGGAGTGTGTCATAATAAATGGAACGGTGGAAAGTTGCATTGCAATATATCTCAGAATGGCTATGGAAATGCCATAATAGGTAGGTATGGTGGCTGTTTTGAGGAAGGTATATGGTGGGTGTATGATACCGGCGAAAGGTGCGCGGTATTAGAGAGGCTAGCAATGCTGGAAGGGGGAGAGTGCGTATAATCCATGGACTCAACATTAGTCATAAAGAACTCACATACTTATTGCAAAAATCTACAAGTTATCAAAGCAAAGTATTACGTGCATGCTCCTAGGGGCATATATTGGTAGGAAAAGACCATCGCTCGTCCCCGACCGCCACTCATAGGGAAGACAATCAATAAATAAATCATGCTCCGACTTCATCACATAACGGTTCACCATACGTGCATGCTACGGGAATCACAAACTTCAACACAAGTATTTCTCAAATTCATAACCACTCAACTAGCATAACTCTAATATCACCATCTCCATATCTCAAAACAATTATCAAGTATCAAACTTCTCATAGTATTCAACACTCTCATAAGAGAATTTTATTATTCTTGAATACCTAGCATATTAGGATTGTAAGAAAATTACCATGCTATTTAAGACTCTCAAAATAATCTAAGTTAAGCATGAGAGTTCATCTATTTCTTCAAAATAAAACTACCACCATGCTCTAAAAGATATAAGTGAAGCACTAGAGCAAATGACAAACTACTCCGAAAGATTTAAGTGAAGATCAATGAGTAGTCGAATAATTATGCAACTATGTGAAGACTCTCTAACATTTAATAATTTCAGATCCTGGTATTTTATTCAAACAGCAAGCAAAACTAAATAAAATGACATTCTAAGAATGGCAAACATCATGTGAAGAAGCAAAACTTAGGATCAACTGAAACTAACCGATAGTTGTTGAAGAAGAAAGGTGGGATGCCAACCGGGGCATCCCCAAGCTTAGATGCTTGATACTTCTTGAAATATTATCTTGGGGTGCCTTGGGAATCCCCAAGCTTGAGATTTTGTGTCTCCTTAATTCCTCTTATATCATTGTCTCCCTAAATCTCAAAAGCTTCATCCACACAAAACTCAACAAGGACTCGTGAGATAAGTTAGTATAGACCATTGCAAAAACCTTATCATACTCTACTGTAGAAAATCACTAAAATTATTATTCAACATTGCATACTAAATGCCTCTGCGTATTTAATAGTCATATCCTCAAATAGAATCATTAAAGAAGCAAACATATGCAAACAATGCAAACATAACAGCAATCTGCCTAAACAGGATAGTCTGTAAAGAATGCTGCAACATCCATACTTCCATAGCTCCAAAAATTATGAAAGAAAATTCCCACTGTAGTAAATTTATCATATCTTAATATGCAAAAGGTTTCAACATTTTATCACATTCTGACTTTTCTAGGGAATTATTGCAACAGCGGTAAACTTTCTGTTTTCAAACAGCAACATGTATACTTGTAACATAGGCATAGTAAAGGCTATCAATGCCACTTTCATTGAAATAGAAGATGCAAAACATTGTTCTAAATAACGTCAAGCAAATCCTAACAAAATAAATTGATGCTCCAAGCAAAACACATATCATGTGGTAAATAAAAATATAGCTCCAAGTAAAGTTACCGATGAACGAAGACGAAAGAGGGGATGCCTTCCGGGGAATCCCCAAGCTTAGGCTTTTGGTTGTCCTTGAATATTACCTTGGGGTGCCTTGGGCATCCCCAAGCTTAGGATCTTGCCACTCCTTGTTCCGTAGTCCATCGAATCTTTACCCAAAACTTGAAAACTTCACAACACAAAACTTAACAGAAAACTCGTAAGCTCCGTTAGTATAAGAAAATAAATCACCACTTCAAGATACTGTAATGAACTCATTCTTTATTTATATTGGTGTTAAACCTATTGTATTCCAACTTCTCTATGGTTTATAAACTATTTTACTAGCCATAGATTCATCAAAATAAGCAAACAACACAATGAAAACAGAATCTGTCAAAAACAGAACAGTCTGTAGTAATCTGGATCAAACGTATACTTCTGGAACTCATAAAATTCTCAAATAAATAGCTGGACCTGAGGAATTTATCTATTAATCGTCTGCAAAAATAATTAACTAAATAGCACTCTCCAAATAAAAATGGCAGTAGTTCTCGTGAGCGCTAAAGTTTCTGTTTTTTACAGCATGATCAACAAGACTTTCCCCAAGTCTTCCCAACGGTTCTACTTGGCACAAACACTAATTAAAAGCATAAAACCACATCTAAACAGAGTCTAGATGAATTATTTATTACTAAAGAGGAACAAAAATCAAGGAACAAAAAGAAAGTTGGGTTGCCTCCCAACAAGCGCTATCGTTTAACGCCCCTAGCTAGGCATGATGAATTCAATGATGCTCACATAAAAGATAAGAATTGTAACATAAAGAGAGCATCATGAAGAATATTACTAGCACATTTAAGTCTAACACACTTCCTATGCATAGGGATTTTGTGAGCAAACAACTTGTGGGAACAAGAATCAACTTGCATAGGAAGGTAAAACAAGCATAACTTCAAGATTTTAAGAACATAGAGAGGAAATTTGATATTATTGCAATTCCTACAAGCATATATTCCTCCATCATAATAATTTTCAGTAGCATCCTGAATGAATTCAACAATATAACCAGCACCTAAAGCATTCTTTTCATGATCTACAAGCATAGAAATTTTATTACTCTCCATATAAGCAATATTCTTCTCATGAATAATAGTGGGAGCAAACTCAACAAAATAACTATCATGTGATTGAAAATTAAGATCAAGATGACAAGTTTCATGGTTATCATTATTCTTTAAAGCATACATGTCATCACAATAATAATCATATATAGTAGGCATGCTTTCACCATAATAAATTTGCTCATCAAAACTTGGGGGACAAAAAATATCATCTTCATTAAACATAGCTTCCCCAAGCTTGTGGCTTTGCATATCATTAGCATCATGGATATTCAAGGAATTCATACTAACAACATTGCAATCATGCTCATCATTCAAATATTTAGTTTCAAACATTTTATAGATTTCTTCTTCTAGCACTTGAGCATAGTTATCCTTTCCATCATACTCACAAAAGATATTAAAAAGGTGAAGCGTATGAGACAAACTCAATTCCATTTTTTATAGTTTTCTTTTATAAACTAAACTAGTGATAGAACAAGAAACTAAAAGACTCGATTGCAAGATCTAAAGATATACCTTCAAGCACTCACCTCCCCGGCAACAACGCCAGAAAAGAGCTTGGTGTCTACTACACAACCTTCTTGTAGACGTTGTTGGGCCTCCAAGTGCAGAGGTTTGTAGGACAGTAGCAAATTTCCCTCAAGTGGATGACCTAAGGTTTATCAATCCGTAGGAGGCATAGTATGAAGATGGTCTCTCTCAAGAAACCCTGCAACCAAATAACAAAGAGTCTCTTGTGTCCCCAACACACCCAATACAATGGTAAGTTGTATAGGTGCACTAGTTCGGCGAAGAGATGGTGATACAAGTGGTATATGGATAATAGATATGGTATTTGTAATCTGAAATTATAAAAACAGCAAGGTAACGAATGATAAAAGTGAGCGTAAACGGTATTGCAATGTGTTGAAACAAGGCCTAGGGTTCATACTTTCGCCAGTGTAAGCTCCCTCAATGATACTAACATAATTGGATCACATAACTATCCCTCAACATGCAACAAAGAGTCACTCCAAAGTCACTAATAGCGGAGAACGAACGAAGATATTATGGTAGGGTACGAAACCACCTCAAAGTTATTCTTTCCAATCAATCCGTTGGGCTATTCCTATAAGTGTCACAAACAGCCCTAGAGTTCGTACCAGAATAACACCTTAAGACACAAATCAACCAAAACCCTAATGTCACCTAGATACTCCAATGTCACCTCAAGTATCCGTGGGTATGATTATACGATATGCATCACACAATCTCAATTCATCTATTCAACCAACACATAGAACCTCAAAGAGTGCCCCAAAGTTTCTACCGGAGAATCACGATGAAAACGTGTGCCAACCCCTATGCATAGGTTCATGGGCGAAACCCGCAAGTTGGTCACCAAAACATACATCAAGTGGCACGTGGTATCCCATTGTCACCACAGATATCCACGGCAAGACATACATCAAGTGTTCTCAAATCTTTAAAGACTCAATCCGATAAGATTACTTCAAAGGGGAAACTCAATTCATTACAAGAGAGAAGAGGGGGAGGAGAAACATAAGATCCAACTATAATAGCAAAGCTCGCGATACATCAAGATCGTGCCAAATCAAGAACTCGAGAGAGAGAGAGATCAAACACATAGCTACTGGTACATACCCTCAGCCCCGAGGGAGAACTACTCCCTCCTCGTCATGGAGAGCACCGGGATGATAAAGATGGCCACCGGAGAAGTATTGCCCCCTCCGGCAGGGTGTCGGAACGGGTCTAGATTGGTTTTCGGTGGCTAAGGAGGCTTCTGGCGGCGGAACTCCCGATCTATTCTCCGTTCTAGAAGTTTTAGGATACGGCGATATATATGGGTGCAGGAGGTACGTCGGAGGAGCCACGGGGGCCCCACGAGGCAGGGGGCGCGCCCTAGGGGGGCCGCCCCCACCCTCGTGAGCACCTCTCGTATCTCCTGACATGGAGTCCAAGTCTATCTGGTGGCCTTCGTTCCAAAAATAACTTCTCCAGTTGATTTCGTTCCATTTCGACTCCGTTTGATATTCCTTTTCTTCGAAACACTGAAATAGGCATAAAACAACAAATCTGGGCTGGGCCTCCGGTTAATAGGTTAGTCCCAATAATAATATAAAAGTGGAAAATAAAGCCCAATATTGCCCAAAACAGTAGATAATATAGCATGGAGCAATCAAAATTATAGATATGTTGGAGACGTATCAGTGAACTCCGATCGGCGCCCAATCGGATTCGATAGGAACGGGCGCAGGCGGTTCGGAGTCCGTGGCCGGAGAAGGATCCGACAGTTTGGCAACACGGCTCTTGTGAAGGGTAAGGTCGATATTCGACTTGATCGCCGAAGAGGATACGGCCTCCGTGACGGGGTCCATCCACCCGTCCACGGATGGCGAAACTGGCTCCAAATTGAGGGTCGGAGCGGCTGCCAGTGCGATCTCCTGAATACAGTCCAATGGTAGAGCTAAATCGTACTCATCGTGACCGCGTGGTGCACAAGGCAGGGGCTCGAATCCGTCGAATATCAAGTCTCCGCGGATATCGGCCATGTAGTTTAAGCTTCCAAACCTAACCTGGTGGCCAGGGGCGTAACTGTTGATCTGCTCCAGATGGCCAAGCGAGTTGGCCCGCAGTGCGAAGCCGCCGAACACAAAGATCTGTCCGGGGAGGAAAGTCTCACCCTGGACTGCATCGCTATCGATGATCGTAGGAGCCACCAAGCCTAACGGCGACGACACAGAGGAACTCTCAATGAAAGCACCAATGTCGGTGTCAAAACCGGCGGATCTCGGGTAGGGGGTCCCGAACTGTGCGTCTAAGGCGGATGGTAACAGGAGGCAGGGGACACGATGTTTTACCCAGGTTCGGGCCCTCTTGATGGAGGTAAAACCCTACGTCCTGCTTGATTTATTCTTGATGATATGAGTATTACAATAGTTGATCTACCACGAGATCGGAGAGGCTAAACCCTAGAAGCTAGCCTATGGTATGATTGTATGTTGTCCTATGGACTAAAACCCTCCAGTTTATATAGCCACCGGAGGGGGCTAGGGTTACACAAGTTTGGTTACAAAGGAGGAGATACACATATCCGTATTGCCTAGCTTGCCTTCCATGCCAAGTAGAGTCCCATCCGGACACGAGACGAAGTCTTCAATCTTGTATCTTCATAGTCCCACAGTCCGGCCAAAGGATATAGTCCGGCTGTCCGGAGACCCCCTAATCCAGGACTCCCTCAGTGTGTACAACAAGGATGACTGTGGTAAACTAAAAAGCAAAGACTCAAATCATACAAGACGCTCCAAGCAAAACACATATCATGTGGTGAATAAAAATATAGCCTCAAGTAAAGTTACCGATAGATGAAGACGAAAGAGGGGATGCCTTCCGGGGCATCCCCAAGATTATGCTTTTGGTTGTCCTTGAATTTTACCTTGGGGTGACTTGGGCATCCCCAAGCTTAGGCTCTTGCCACTCCTTGTTCCGAAATCCATCAAATCTTTACCCAAAAAACTTGAAAACTTCACAACACAAAACTCAACAGAAAATCTCACGAGCTCCGTTAGTGTATGAAAACAAATCACCACCTTAAGGTACTATAATAAACCCATTCTTTATTTATTTTGGTTTTAAACCTACTGTATTCCAACTTCTCTATGGTTCATACCCCCCGATACTAGCCATAGATTCATCAAAATAAGCAAACAACACACGAAAAACAGAATCTGTCAAAAACAGAACAGTCTGTAGTAATCTGTAGGTTTCGAATACTTCTGTACCTCCAAAAACACTGAGAAATTAGGAAATAGTAAATAATATGTATATTGATCTACTGCAGTTGGAATCAGTTTTTTATCGCTCTCTGGTTAAAACTTAAAATTATTCTCGTGAGCGCATACTTTCTGTGTTTTTTTCAGCAAGATCAAATAACAATCATCCAAGAAGATCCTAAAGGCTTTACTTGGCACAAACACTAATTAAAACATAAAAACATAATCATAACAGAGTATAGATGATTTATTTATTACTAAACAGGAACAAAAAGCAAGGAACCAAAATAAAATTGGTTTGCCTCCCAACACGCGCTATCGTTTAACGCCCCTAGCTAGGCATAAAAGCAAGAATAGATCTAGGTATTGTCATGATAATGATAAGGAAAATCACGAAAAATCATCTCATACTCCCTACGTTTAGAAGCAAGTTTTCCTTATGGCAAGCAAAAGTAATCAAAATGGCTAAATTTAATGGGACAAAAGTCCCCAAGATCAAGCTCGGGAGGTATTGGTTCCTCCTTTGGCCCCTCATATTGCACAACCAACTCATCATTATAAGCATTCTTTTGGCAAAAAGTCATGAGCGTTTGTTCAAGGTAAAAACCAAACCCATTGTTCTGGATAGCAAAATTATCATTAAGTTCAGAAATCCTGTCAACTAGAACATCGGTAGGAACCTTTTTTCTAAGGTTTTCATTAAAAGCAACATGATCTAAAGATCGTAAGCGCGTTATGTCTTCTTGATAGAAAATATTTGCTTCTACGGGAGGACGGTCGGCATCCACCCTATAATGCACAAAAATTTCATTGGCCTCTTTTATTATAAATCTAAACTCATGAGCTAAAAAGATGGTAGCTGCTCACTTAACTGAAGAATGCTCAATACTAGAAAATTCTAGAAAAATCCTCCGTATGCAAGGATGCATGTGGATAAATTGTCTTTCAAGTTCAACCACGAGGAAAGATATAGCATCCGCAAGATTACTAGTTTTATGAAGAATAGACCCGCTCATGGTGGTCAAAGCACCGGCGCAAGTAAAGAAATCTTGAATAACTCCTTTTCCAATAATATTACCACTACCGATCCGAAAATTTCTAGTGTGTAAAATAGTAGGTTCTTTATGAGGATAATCAAAAGCATCAATGTCCCCCCCATCGTTACTATTATCCTTTTCAACGATAACCTCCCGAGTTTCAAACATGATGGCAACAAAACGTACTAAGAACGAACACCCAAAAGGCAAGCGGAAAGAGACGAATGGAAGAAGGGCGAATAGAAAAGAGGCGAATAAAATGGCAAGGGTGAAGTGGGGGAGAGGAAAACGAGAGGCAAATGGAAAATAATGTAATGCGAGGGATAAGCGTTTGTGATGGGTACTTGGTATCTTGACTTGGCATAGATTTCCCCGGCAACGGCGCTAGAAATCCTTCTTGCTACCTCTTGAGCATGTGTTGGTTTTCCCTTGAAGGGGAAAGGGTGATGCAACAAAGTAGCGTAAGTATTTCCCTCAGTTTTTGAGAACCAAGGTATCAATCCAATAGGAGACTACATGCAAGTCGCCTATTACCTACACAAACAAACAAGAACCTCGCAACCGACGCAATAAAGGGGTTGTCAATCCCTTCACGGTCACTTACGAAACTGAGATCTGATAGAGATAATAAGATAAATATTTTTGGTATTTTTGTTGTATAGATTGAAATTGCAAAATTAATAGTAAACTAGAATTGTAGAGAAGAAACTTATATGATGTAAAGTAGACCTGGGGGCCATAGGTTTCACTAGTGGCCTCCCTCAAGATAGCATGTATTACGATGGGTGAACAAATTACTGCCGAGCAATTGATAGAAAAGCACATAGTTATGATGATATCTAGGCATGATCATGAACATAGGTATCACGTCCGTGTCAAGTAGACCGAAACGATTCTGCATCTACTACTATTACTCCACACATCGACCGCTATCCAGCATGCATCTAGAGTATTAAGTTCAGAAGAACAGAGTAATGCATTAGGAAAGATGACATGATGTAGAGGGATAAACTCAAGCAATATGATATAAACCTCATCTTTTTATCCTCGATGGCAACAATACAATACGTGCCTTGCTGCCCCTGCTGTCATTGGGAAAGGACACCGCAAGATTGAACCCAAAGCTAAGCACTTCTCCCATTGCAAGAAAGATCAATCTAGTAGGATAAACCAAACTGATAATTCGAAGAGACTAGCAAAGATATCAAATCATGGATATAAGAATTCAGAGAAGAATCAAATATAGTTCATAGATAATCTTGATCATAAACCCACAATTCATCGGATCTCGACAAACACACCGCAAAAAGAATTACATTGAATAGATCTCCAAAAACATCAAGGAGAACTTTGCATTGAGATCCAAAGAGAGAGAAGAAGCCATCTAGCTAATAACTATGGACCCGAAGGTCTGTGGCAAACTACTCACACATCATTGGAGAGGCTATGGTGTTGATGTAGAAGCCCTCCGTGATCGAAAAGCCCTCCGGCAGATCGCCAGAAAATGTCCCCAGATGGGATCTCATGGGTACAGAAGGTTGCGGCAGTGGAAAAGTGGTTTTGTGGCTCCCCTGGATGTTTTTAGGGTATAAGAGTATATATAGGCGAAAGAAGTAGGTGGGTGGAGCTGCGAGGGGCCCACGAGGGTGCGGGGTGCGCCTGGCCCCCTTGGGTGCATAGCCCTACCTCGTGGCCGCCTTGCTACTTCCTTGACATCCACTCCAAGTCTCCTGGATTGCGTTTGTTCCAAAAAAGATCCCCGCGAAGGTTTCATTCCATTTGGATTCCGTTTGATATTCCTTTTCTGCGAAACACTTAGATAGGCAAAAAAATAATAATTTGCACTGGGCCTTCGGGTAATAGGTTAGTCCCAAAAATAATATAAAAGTGCATAATAAAGCCCATTAAACATCCAAACAGATAATATAATAGCATGGAACAATAAAAAAATATAGATACATTGGAGACGTATCAGCCACCGCCGCGCTCGCACTTTTGGCACTGCCGTTGGTTCCCGGGGCGCTCGACGCGGAAGTCCGTGCAGGCCAGGGGCCCTCCCTTGCACTGCACAAATCAGTCGAACATCACATCAATCAAGAAACCTGCACCTTGCTCGATCAGCCGAACGAACGAGGTGTATTTGAACCTCATACACTGGAGGCTTCAAGGGGCGGAGGCACAAGGAGCAGTGGAGCAAGATGAGGTCCATCGAGACCACATAGAGCTCCATCGTCGGGTCCTATTTCGTCTGCATGATCTCGCCCTCCTCGTGCACAACCCTCTGTTGCTTTATTAGGGCCAGGGCATTACAAAGCTTTATCGTCACATAATATTCATACTACTTCAAGGTGCATTAAATCAACACATGCAAGTATCAAAAGGAGAGTCACGACATGCATTGGTAAACGCAAATTATTGAAATATATCGAGTGCAGTGCTTTGATGTATTGCGTCAACTCGTACAAGACCGAGAATTTTGATTACTACGACACCCTCTCCCTCGTGGACTAAGCTTTGGTGGCTGCTCCTGCCTTTGGCTACATGACAGGTGGGCCACCCGCCTGTTGGGCCCACCTGTAATGCATGCATAGGCAGGAGCAGTAAGTCAATGAAGCTATGTCCCTCCCTCGCCCATGAGCGTGGTGGTTGGCTGGACTAGGAGAAGCTTTCATTTGCTACACGCTCCCCTCCCGCACGCGGTGGACATGAAGCAGTTCAATCAGTGTCAGATGGCCAGAAGCATACTGTAGTACTCCTCCACTGCAGTAATACTCCATCATTGTTTGACTTCCCGAAGAGGCGAAGAGCCAAGCGCAGCCCGGACGCTCATGTGGCAGTTTCATGTGTAGAGTAGTCTAGGATAGCGTGTACCGTGCCTGCAAGCTTAAAATCGTTGGGGTTGGCTCCATGCTTTTTTTGATTAAAATAATCTTCTGGCCCTACCTGTCATCCTGGCGATTGTAGTTTGCACGCTCATCTGGTCAAGACAGGAATATATATTTTGATTTATGGTGGGGTAAATGTTATAGGTTGCAGCAAATGGAGTATTCTACACTGCGGGTCTTTCAGCCAAGTTTAGAGGCAACCATGTGGGGCCAGTGCTATGATGTGTCGCGTCAACTCGTACAACGAGGAGAAGCTTGATTTTACTACTACACGCCTTCTCCCTCGCCCATGCGCGCGGTGGCTCACAAACGAGGACAGGCTTTTGCTTATACTAATACTACAACAAGCTATCCAACTAGTTGTGTATCACTACTCAGTTTTGCCATTAGAAGTTACAACTACTCAAAAATACCATCGACCCGTGAGATGCCTGCTCAAAAATGCAATTAGATATCTCAAAAATGCCATCGTTAAGTTAGATGTTTGCTCAAAAATGCCATTAGACATTGTGATTTTCACGTCAAACCCGTTGACCATGTTACATGACAACAATAAGCCGATTCTCACAATGATAAGTGTGGCCCCGCTTGTCAGGAGTAACCAAGCAAACAATTTTACAGGAAAATAAGAATGCTATTGGGATCAAGTAGGCCCCACACCTTATTTTAATGTAGTGAGATAGAGGGAGAGCTGGCATGTTGGTCCATCGGTATTCATGTCATTATAACATGGCAAAAGAGATTTGAGTCACAATAATGGTGTCCAGCACAACACACCCCTCAAATAAAACTAAGCACCCTAAAATTCGTTGACAAAACTAAGCACCCTAAAATTCTTTGACAACTGAACTGCTGGCTATATGATGTTGGCCATATATATTGTACGTATATAATATGAAGAAACGAGTGGTAATTGTAGTACTATACCAACTAAAAGATGAACTGTAAGAAATACTAGTATGTACATACTGAAGAGTTAAAGTAACAAGAAGAAACATAACATAGTTCTGCTGGGGGCTCAACACAACACACCCCTCAAATAAAACTAAGCACACCAGAAATTAAACTAAGCAACTAATCCAGTAGACACTGCATTAAAACCACCATGAGCAACGGCACTACCACCTTACTCGGAGTCCTCGTCCACGTCCTCGACTTTGTCCTTGTCCCTCTTCCTCTTGGCCGATACTTCTTTGCTTGAACCGCACACTTGGCTCTTGCTCTTCATCCAACCCTTGTAGATATTGAAACAAAGGTAGCCATCCATTGCAGCATAGTGGATGTGGTCTATATCTAGTACATTCCACTGCCATGCACGATGAAACGTGTGTGGAGGTTTCTTTAGTTTACCGTACGAAGGAAGAACCATGGCTCCTGCCAGGGTCAGCATTGAAGGCTTATCACGGGAAGACACCTGCCCATTATTCTGGAGGTCGAAGGGTTTGCCTAGAATGAGGCCTATCCGTTCCAGGACTCTTATGTCGTTCACAAAGTCTACAATATCGAATTTGACTCGGCCGCCCTTGAGAAACTTCTTAAATTCCTCCCACTCAATGTCGGCATGGCATATGTGGTAGACCAAGCATAAGTCATGCACGCAAACCTGGATCACGGCTGTCGGATCATGGGTTTTGGCAAAACCCTCAAGGTTTGAACACTGGGGTGCGCGCGGAGGTTTCCTCCCTATCGATCCATGCCCTAGCTCTCTAAGATCTCGCGGACGAACTCGACGAACTCGCAACACAGAAAGACACAAGATTTATACTGGTTCGGGCCACCGTTGTGGTGTAATACCCTACTCCAGTGTGGTGGTGGTGGATTACCTCTTGGGCTGATGATGAACAGTACAAGGGGAAGAACAGACTCCTGAGGTTGAGGTGTTCTTGTGCTTGGCGAACTTGTGTGAGTGATATGATCTTGGATCCGTTCTCGACCCGTCCATCCGTTAGTTGCCCCTACTATGGTGGCTAGTTCTACTTATATAGGCCCTGGTCCTCTCCCCAAATATTGAGTGGGAAGGGAGCCAACAACGGCCAGTTTGAAAGGGGACAACTAGTACAGCTTATCCTGACAAAAGTGGTCTTCACTTGCAAAAGGCTCTGGTGGTGACGCCGTCTTGGGCTCAATGGTGACCTCCATCTTGCTATCCTACTGGTCTTGGTCTCGTTGCACCGATATGGAAATCTTTCCTTGCCTCAGTACTCCGCGCCTGCGCTTACCCCCTTGGCACCAAAGAGGAAACAAGGATGTTGGTCATGCTGGCGCCCGCCAGGCGCCCGCCTGGTCTCGATCGTCATGGCTTACGTCACGATGATGTAGCGACCTGACCCGAATGGATCAAGTGCTCTATGCTCAGGTGTCATCCCTGGATCAGTAATGCTGACACCACACAGTACATCGAAGGATTTATAGCAGAGTGGCAATCACACACTTATTACATCGTTGTCTCAAAGAGAACTTATTACAATAAATATGGCTTAAGGCCATCTAATAACGATAACAGCGGAAGACTCGGAAGATAAATGGGTCCATCAACTCCAACGGCATCACTGAGTATAGAACCACGACCTAAAAGCACCTTACTCGTCGTCTGAAAAGTCTGCAACATGAAAGTTGCAGCCCGAAAACGGGTCAGCACATGGAATATGCTAGCAATGTAACACATAGAGAGTAATGGAATGAAACAGCTATACTATATGCATATATGGCTGGTGGAAAGCTCTATGGTTACAGTTTTGCGTAAAGCCAATTTTTCCCTACTGCAAAGGAATAAATTTATTTAACTATCATGGTAGTTGTTAAACATCGAGAATGGTTGACAGCATTCCGATCCCAATTAAGTGAACAATTAAACCCAACAATATTAATTAGAAGTAACATGATGAGATTCACATGATATTCAAGTACTAGATACTCAAGTTGTCCATAACCGGGGACACGGCTAATCAGGATTAGTTTGTACACTCTGCAGAGGTTTGCGCACTTTTCCCCACATGACTCGATCGCCTCCGTTTGTTTTCTCGCACTACATGGTGTTTCAGAAATGGATGACCGAGACATAGTCTTTCAGAAGCGCTAGCACCTTACATGTGGGGTAGACCGTACCACCTACAACCCCTACATCTGCTAGTCCACCCCGTAAGAGTTTGCACAACTTAGTCAACTATGCCAGAGCCCATAGTAGCATGTGGCTGCACACAGAAGTTTCTAGCATGAATTATCTTATGATCCCTTTGACCCTGGGTGGCGGTCCAAAATAAAACAGGCAAGTCCTGATAGACATCAGGTGCCTCAATCCACCCAGATGTGTGTTTAAGTGGCCACCTTAGATAAACCATTAAAAATTATCAACTCACATCTGTCATGGATATCACTCACCCAATCCACGTCTACTAGCATAGCATGGCATAATAAGCAAACGTAGAAGTAACTCCCAAAGGTTTCATAATAATACAGGTGATAGGTACTACCTCATCTACTTCCCATCCCACAATTTAATTAGATCCTAATCATGCAATGTGAGAGGATTGATCTAATGCAATAAAACATGGGTTGTAGAAAAGGTATGATCAAAGTGTTACTTGCCTTGCTGATGATCCGCGAGACCTAGGGTTTCGAAGTAACAGGCGGTGCAATCCGGTTGATCTATCGCAGACAAACAACAAGCACACAATAAGTACTCATCTAATGCACAGGTAAAACTCGAACAAGAGAACGAACCAGAAAATTCAACTTAAGAACTCCGGTTGCGAACAAAGAAACGGAAAACAAACGGCGGAAGAAAACAACTCGGTTCTAGCAAGTTAAATCTAGGTCAAATTTTACTGTAGCAAAAGCTTGTTCAAGTTGATTAGACGGAACGGCGGTTTCGAAACGAAACTCCAGGCGCTTGAATCACCTGATTCCGATAAACGAGCGAGAAGAAAGACTAGAACGAAGATCGGATCTGAGATCACGATCGCGGAATAAATCCGACGAAAAGAAAAAGAAGAACGATTAAACGAACGGGCGTCGTTAACCGGGAAAAGAAAATCGGTGATCACGTTCATTGAGACGAACGGTCCGAAAGAAGAACTAAAACAGATCTAGGGTTTTCGGAAGAGAAACCGAAAAAGAAAACCGGAAGAAAAGAAAAGAATCGAAGAGAAAACGGAACGGTTCTTTTAGGAAAAACCGGACCGAGGAAGAAAAAGAGAGGCGCGGCTACCTCGGGAGGCGGGCTCCAGGCGGCGGCGGTGGCTAAGGGCGGCGGCGGCGGCTTAGGTGCGGGGCGGCGCGGCTATGGCAGCGGCTTGGGGCTGCGCGCTGCTGCTTGCTGCGGCTTAGGAGGAGAGGGGTCTTGGGGTTTTGATGTGAGGAGAGGGGGGGGTTTGGGGTGTATTTATATAGGTGGGGGGGATTACTTGGGGTAGGGGGCAAGCAAAAGAGGGAAAACAAAACAAGGAAAAGGGCTAGCCTAGAGTCCTACTAGGACTCGGCTAAGAGGCGAGGTGGCGGCCTGGCGCCTGGCGCGCAGGGAGGCTGGGGCGGCGGCGGCTGGCTAGGCCTTGGCCCGGCTGGCCTGTAGGAGTTTTTTTTAAATGGTTACGCGCAGAAAAACAAAAGAAAGAAAATCTAAACGAACTCCAAAATTCCTAAAGTAAATTTTCCCCGACTCCTAAAAATGAGTCGAACAAAATGAACTTTACTCCGGGCCTAAAATGCAATTTTTGAAAACGCGCATTTTTTTCCTATCCAAATAAAAAGCAAACAAAACTCCGGCAAAACCAAAATTTGATTTATTTATTAAATCTTCATTTTCCTCAATTTTGGGAAAGTCATATTATTCCCTCTCTTATATTTTTGATATAGAAAATTTTTATTGAAGATGAAATAAATAAATCAAATGATCCTCTTTTCAAATTTGAGAAAGCTTTTAAATACGAAAATAACGAAATCTCCAACTCTCTCCGTGGGTCCTTGAGTTGCGTGAAATTTCTAGGATCAACCAAAATGCATGAAAATATGATATGCATGATGATCTAGTGTATAACATTCCAAATTGAAAATTTGGGATGTTACAAACCTACCCCCCTTAAGATGAATCTCGCCCTCGAGATTCGGGTTGGCTAGAAAATAGGTGAGGGTGGTCCTTGAGCAAATCTTCTTCTCTCTCCCAGGTGGCTTCATCCTGTGAATGGTGGTTCCACTGAACTTTACAAAACTTGATAACCTTGCTGTGAGTAACTCTGCTGGCAAAATCGAGAATCTTGACTGGCTTCTCCTCATACGTTAAGTCGTCCTTCAACAGAATCGCTTCGAGTGGCACGATATCTCTTAACGGTACCTCCGCCATCTCGGCGTGACATTTCTTCAGCTGGGAAACATGGAATACATCATGAACTCCTGACAGTCCCTCTGGTAATTCCAATTTATAAGCGACTTCTCCCATGCGTTGCAAAATCTTATACGGTCCAACGAAACGCGGTGCTAACTTTCCCTTAACTCCAAAGCGCTTAACTCCTCGAAGTGGGGATACTCGAAGATAAACCCTGTCTCCAGTTTCGTAAACTGTCTCCTTGCGTTTAGAACCTGCGTAGCTCTTCTGCCTGGACTGGGCTACCTTGAGCCTATCGCGAATCAACTTAACTTTCCATTCAGACTCCTTAATCAAATCCGGTCCAAAGAATTGACGATCTCCAACTTCGTCCCATGACAATGGTGTCCTGCACCTCCTTCCGTATAAAGCTTCGAAAGGTGCCATCTTCAAACTGGTTTGGTAACTGTTGTTATAAGAAAACTCCGCATACGGCAAGTTATCGTCCCAGCTAGATCCATAATCTAGTGCACAAGCTCTCAACATATCTTCCAGAATCTAATTGACTCTCTCGGTCTGTCCATCTGTCTGCAGATGAAAAGCTATGCTGAACTCTAGTCTGGTACCCAAAGTTTCATGCAACTGATTCCAAAAATTTGAGGTAAATTGGGTTCCTCTATCTGATACGATACTCCTCGGAACTCCATGCAAACAAATGATCCTAGCCATGTATATCTTCGCCAACTTAGCACTGGTGTAAGTGGTCTTAACTGGAATAAAATGTGCTACCTTCGTCAAATGATCAACTACTACCCATATCGAGTCATAGCCTGCTTTCGTCCTGGGTAGTCCTATGATAAAATCCATGCCTATCTTATCCCACTTCCATTCGGGTATCGGCAATGGTTGTAACAATCCTGCTGGCTTCTGATGCTCTGCCTTTACTCTCTGACATACGTCACAAACTGCTACATATGTTGCAATATCCTTCTTCATTCCGGTCCACCAGAATGTTTCCTTTAAATCCAAATACATCTTGGTATTCCCTGGGTGAATCGAATACGGTGAATCATGTGCCTCTTGCAAAATCAACTTCCTGATCTCCGGGTCATTTGGCACATAAACACGGTCTTCAAACCATAGGGTGTCGTGCTCATCCTCACGAAATCCCTTTGCTTTTCCTTTGCTCATTCTCTCTTTTATAGAAGCAATCTCCTTGTCAGATTTCTGAGCTTCTCTGATTTTATCCATCAATGTTGACTAAATCTCCAATGCTGCTACATAGCCTCTCGGAACTATTTCCAAACATAGCTCACGAAGGCTTTCTGCTAACTCCTTGGGTATTTTCCCCGTCATTAGAGTATTGACATGGCTCTTACGGCTCAATGCGTCAGCTACTACATTAGCTTTTCCGGGATGGTAATGCAATCTCATGTCATAATCCTTGATGAGCTCCAACCATCTCCTTTGTCTAAGGTTCAACTCCTTCTGCGTGAAAATGTACTTCAAGCTCTTGTGATCCGTGTACACCTCACAATGATTTCCAATGAGGAAATGTCTCCATGTTTTCCAATGCATGCACTACGGCTGCTAACTCCAAATCATGCGTGGCGTAATTCAACTCATGAGGCTTCAGTTGCCGTGAAGCATACGAAATAACTCTTCCTTCCTGCATAAGCACTACTCCAAGTCCTCGACGTGAAGCGTCGCAATACACCTCATAATCTTTGGTCTGATCTGGCAAAATCAATACTGGTGAGGTGACCAAACATTTCTTCAACTCCTGGAAACTAGCCTCGCACTCCTCAGTCCATTTGAACTTAGTATCCTTCTTTAACAACTCCGTCATAGGCTTCGCAATCTTTGAGAAATTCTCAATAAATCTTCGATAGTATCCTGCGAGTCCAAGAAAACTCCGGATCTCTCCAACTGTCGTTGGTGATTCCCATTCGGTTACGGTCTCAACCTTTGTGGGGTCAACTGCTATACCTTCTCCGGATATAACGTGTCCGAGGAATCCAACTTCCTTCAACCAAAACTCACATTTGCTGAATTTGGCGTATAACTGATGTTCCCTTAGTTTTCTCCAAAACCAAATGCAAATGTTCCTTATGCTCCTCTTCATTCTTTGAATAAACCAGGATGTCATCAATGAACACTACGATGAACTTATCCAAAAACTCCATAAACACTTTGTTCATCAGGTTCATAAAATAGGCAGGTGCGTTAGTTAATCCAAATGACATAACAGTATATTCATACAGTCCATATCTTGTGGTGAATGCTGTCTTAGGTATGTCCTGCTCTCGAATCTTCAATTGATGGTACCCTGATTGCAAATCTATCTTGGAAAACACTTTAGCTCCTTGCAACCGATCAAACAGATCGTTGATCATTGGCAGTGGGTATTTGTTCTTGATGGTTACTTCATTCAATCCCCGATAATCTACAACCATCCTTAATGATCCATCCTTCTTTTCCACTAGAAGTACGGGTGATCCCCAAGGCGAAGAACTTGGGTGAATGTAACCTTTATCCAATAACTCCTTAATCTGATTCTTAATTTCCACCAAATCCTTTGCTGGCATCTGGTACGGTCGCTTCGATATTGGGCCTGTACCTGGCAATAACTCAATCAAAAACTCAATGTCTCTATCCGGTGGCATGCCTGGTAATTCCTCAGGAAATACATCAGGAAAATCCTTTACCACTGGTACTTCTTCTTGCACAACTCCTGTTAAAGAATTTGCTTGTGTCATGTTTGGCACATGCCGGGATACATACTTGATCCTTCGTCCTTCTGGTGTGGTAAGAAAAAATGACTTACTAGCACACTCAATATTCCCTTCATACTTTGATAACCAATCCATGCCTAATATCACATCCAATCCTTTAGATTCCAGTACTATTAGGTCTGAGGGAAACACATAGTTATCAATCCTTAATGGTAACCGATCACACCATCGTCTAGCCATATACTCCGCTCCTGGTGAGCTTACTAACATGGGTGACCTAAGGGCTTGGGTTGGCAGGTTATATTTATCCACAAATCCCCTTGATATGTATGAATGTGATGCACCAGTATCAAAGAGAACGAGTGCAGTAAATGACTTAACCAAAAACTTACCGATTACTGCATCGGGCTGATCTTCAACCTCCTCCACATTAAAGTGGTTCACCTGTCCCCTATTGAAAGGGTTGGGCTTCTTCCCTGAGCTTCCATTGCCATTTCCATTCTGGCCTTCGGGACATTCATTGGCATAATGTCCGGTCTTGGAACACTTGAAACAGGTGACTTGACTCAGATCTCTCTTGGTTGGGGTCGATGGGGTGGTCCGGTTCTGGCCGTTGCTTCCTCCATTCCCATTACCATTCTTGTGGCCATTATGGTTGTGCGAGCTACCTCCTCCATGGGTATGCTAAAACTGAAATCCCGGTTTAGGGGTAAAACGGGGCTTCTGCTGGGCTCCAGAGTTATACTTCCCCTGTCCATACTTCCTCTTACGGTTCTCAATCTGCTGTTGCTTTCCTTCAATCATGATGGCACGATCTACCAACTCCTGGTAGTTGTTGAAACTCGCTACCATCAACTTCATGCTTAGTTCATCATTCAGTTCTTCCAGAAACTTCTCCTGCTTAGCTGCATCCGTAGCAACGTCATCCGGGGCATAACGTGCTAACTTGCTGAAATCGTCAATGTACCGGCCAACTGTCCTTCCTCCTTGGCGTAAGTTGCGAAACTCATGCTTCTTCATGGCCATAGCTCCTGCTGAAACATGGGCAGTGCGGAAAGCTTGCTGAAACTGATCCCATGTGATAGTGTCAACTGGGTAAGTGGCTGTGAAATTCTCCCACCATGCTGCCGCGGGTCCGTCAAGCTGGTGAGCGGCAAACTTCACTTTCTCACCATCCGTGCATCCTGCAGTGGTCAACTCCCTTCCTATCTTGCGGAGCCAATCGTCTGCTACTATCGGCTCGGTGCTACTGGAAAACACCGGCGGATTCAGCCTAAGGAAACGGGCTAAGTGGTCAACAGGTGGTGGTGGTGGGTTGTTGTTGTTGTTCTGCTGGTTCTAGACTAACATCTGCATCAATTGATTCTGTTGCTGGATCAACTGAGTGAGCTCCGGTGGGAATCCATTGTCACGTCTCGGAGGCATCTGAGGGTTAGAAAAGACGAGAATTAAGAATAGAGTGAGGTCTAAAGGGAAAACACTACCCCAATGCACATGAGCAAATGCACACAAAATCACTTCATTCAATCAAACAAGGGCTTAGAAACGGTCTAACTATCGCAAAAGTGCTCGAACTATTGTGTTTACAGGGGGGAATGCTACTACTATCTGGTGGTCATCTAGAAATTTGAACCGGTGGAAGACTCCATGATATCTGCTCCAGCTACGTCTTCAAAGTCGGGTTCACTTGGATCCGAATCGGTGTCGTCGATGATGATGTAGTTGTCCGGACATGCGACGTACATGTCTTCCTTCCTGGATGCTAACTTCCCCTTGAGTTCTTCAATCTCCTGCTTAAGATCGCCATTGTGTCTCGCTAGAGCTACGATCTCGTCCATGTAGTCCTTGCGTGTAGACTTCAGTTCTCCTTCTAGCTCGATAATCCTTGCCTTCGCATTCTTCAACTCTATCATATCATTGCACATCTGATTCTCGTGGCGTCGAATGTGCTGGCTTAAATCCTGGATGAATGATGCAATGGATCTATCCTTCTTGGTGCTGACTAACTCCCATTGTTCATCTCGGCGTCCACAAATCTGGTAGATAGTGTCGTTGAGGTCTTCTTGGTAAACTTCTCCAATGCGTCCTATGGTGATATGGGCTGCCATGCTCTTTCCCAGACTCCAGGTTGGTGCATTGAAAACACTATCTATAGGCTTCGTGATTGGCGCGAATGTTCTTCCCGGAACGTGAGCTTGAATCTTCCAGCGCTCCTCTTCAGGCAGAGTGGCGTTGAAGGTTCCCGTGAAGCTTGGTAGTCCAATGTTCAGGTACTTGGTGACTTCCTTCAGGTGAAATCCAAAAGGTGTGCCTTCATCCGGTTGAGCGTACTTAATCTTCACGTTCGTCATCCTAAAAGAGTAGAAGAGATGAGGAGTTAGAAAATGAGAAGAGAATGGTAATCTATGATTTTAACTTAGTGGTCGTGTCCTACAGTCATCGTGTGCTCTGATACCATCTCTGTAGCGACCCGACCCGAATGGATCAAGTGCTCTGTGCTCTGGTGTCATCCCTGGATCAGTAATGCTGACACCACACAGTACATCGAAGGATTTATAGCAGAGTGGCAATCACACACTTATTACATTGTTGTCTCAAAGAGAACTTATTACAATAAATATGGCTTAAGGCCATCTAATAACGATAACAGCGGAAGACTCGGAAGATAAATGGGTCCATCAACTCCAATGGCATCACTAAGTATAGAACCACGACCTAAAAGCACCTTACTCGTCGTCTGAAAAGTCTGCAACATGAAAGTTGCAGCCCGAAAACGGGTCAGCACATGGAATATGCTGGCAATGTAACACATAGAGAGTAATGGAATGAAACAGCTATACTATATGCATATATGGCTGGTGGAAAGCTCTATGGTTACAGTTTTGCGTAAAGCCAATTTTTCCCTACTGCAAAGGAATAAATTTATTTAACTATCATGGTAGTTGTTAAACATCGAGAATGGTTGACAGCATTCCGATCCCAATTAAGTGAACAATTAAACCCAACAATATTAATTAGAAGTAACATGATGAGATTCACATGATATTCAAGTACTAGATACTCAAGTTGTCCATAACCGGGGACACGGCTAATCATGATTAGTTTGTACACTCTGAAGAGGTTTGCGCACTTTTCCCCACATGACTCGATCGCCTCCGTTTGTTTTCTTGCACTACATGGTGTTTGAGAAACAGATGACCGAGACATAGTCTTTCAGAAGCGCTAGCACCTTACATGTGGGGTAGACCGTACCACCTACAACCCCTACATCTGCTAGTCCACCCCGTAAGAGTTCGCACAACTTAGTCAACTATGCCAGAGCCCATAGTAGCATGTGGCTGCACAGGGAAGTTTCTAGCATGAATTATCTTATGATCCCTTTGAGCCTGGGTGGCGGTCCAAAATAAAACAGGCAAGTCATGATAGACATTAGGTGCCTCAATCCACCCAGATGTGTGTTTAAGTGGCCACCTTAGATAAACCATTAAAAATTATCAACTCACATCTGTCATGGATATCACTCACCCAATCCACGTCTACTAGCATAGCATGGCATAATAAGCAAACGTAGAAGTAACTCCCAAAGGTTTCATAATAATACAGGTGATAGGTACTACCTCATCTACTTCCCATCCCACAATTTAATTAGATCCTAATCATGCAATGTGAGAGGATTGATCTAATGCAATAAAACATGGGTTGTAGAAAAGGTATGATCAAAGTGTTACTTGCCTTGCTGATGATCCGCGAGACCTAGGGTTTCGAAGTAACAGGCGGCGCAATCCGGGTGATCTATCGCAGACAAACAACAAGCACACAATAAGTACTCATCTAATGCACAGGTAAAACTCGAACAAGAGAACGAACCAGAAAATTCAACTTAAGAACTCCGGCTGCAAACAAAGAAACGGAAAACAAACGGCGGAAGAAAACAACTCGGTTCTAGCAAGTTAAATCTAGGTCAAATTTTACTGTAGCAAAAGCTTGTTCAAGTTGATTAGACGGAACGGCGGTTTCAAAACGAAACTCCAGGCACTTGAATCACCTGATTCCGATAAACGAGCGAGAAGAAAGACTAGAACGAAGATCGGATCTGAGATCACGATCGCGGAATAAATCCGACGAAAAGAAAAAGAAGAACGATTAAATGAACGGGCGTCATTAACCGGGAAAAGAAAATCGGTGATCACGTTCGTTGAGACGAACGGTCCGAAAGAAGAACGAAAACCGATCTAGGGTTTTCGGAAGAGAAACCGAAAAAGAAAACCGGAAGAAAAGAAAAGAATCGGAGAGAAAACGGAACGGTTCTTTTAGGAAAAACCGGACCGAGCAAGAAAAAGAGAGGCGCGGCTACCTCGGGAGGCGGGCTCCAGGCGGCGGCGGCTAAGGGCGGCGGCGGCGGCTTAGGCGCAGGGCGGTGTTGGCTATGGCGGCGGCTTGGGGCTGCGCGCTGCTGCTTGCTGCGGCTTAGGAGGAGAGGGGGCTTG
>NC_041382.1:154076585-154109024 GCF_002162155.2 Triticum dicoccoides | reverse complement strand
TGGGGTAGGGGGCAAGCAAAAGAGGGAAAACAAAACAAGGAAAAGGGCTAGCCTAGAGTCCTACTAGGACTCGGCTAAGAGGCGAGGCGGCGGCCTGGCGCCTGGCGCCTGGCGCTGGCGCGGAGGGAGGCTGGGGCGGCGGCGGCTGGCTAGGCCTTGGCCCGGCTGGCCTGCGGGAGTTTTTTTAAATGGTTACGCGCAGAAAAACAAAAGAAAGAAAATCTAAACGAACTCCAAAATTCCTAAAGTAAATTTTCCCCGACTCCTAAAAATGAGTCGAACAAAATGAACTTTACTCCGGGCCTAAAATGCAATTTTTGAAAACGCGCATTTTTTTCCTATCCAAATAAAAAAGCAAACAAAACTCCGGCAAAACCAAAATTTGATTTATTTATTAAATCTTCATTTTCCTCAATTTTGGGAAAGTCATATTATTCCCTCTCTTATATTTTTTATATCGAAATTTTTTATTGAAGATGAAATAAATAAATTAAATGATCCTCTTTTCAAATTTGAGAAAACTCTCAAATACGAAAATAACGAAATCTTCAACTCTCTCCGTGGGTCCTTGAGTTGCGTGAAATTTCTAGGATCAACCAAAATGCATGAAAATATGATATGCATGATGATCTAGTGTATAACATTCCAAATTGAAAATTTGGGATGTTACAGAGGACCTCGTGAGGTTTGCCTTGCCTTGATCTCTCTGCCCCTCACGGGCCTGCCTGGCGAGGCCACTCCTGAGGAGGGCTTGTGTCGTCCGCCTCGCGAGGCTGGGCCCCTCGCGAGGGTCTTGAATACCTCGTCGATGAAGATGGGCCGTACGGGCCTGCTAGCCCAGCCACGCCGTGGGCCGCAGGCAGGCAAGTCTGGGACCCCCGTTCCCAAAACGCCGACAGTAGCCCCCGGGCCCAAGGCGCGCTCAGGCTTGGCTTTGAGGCGAAGCCAAAGGTCAAGGGCGGAGCACCGCGGGCCCCAAAAGCCTGCGGCCTTGGTTGACGCGTGGCGGTTGATTGGACGTGGGCGTCTCCACTTCCCCATGCTGCCTCGGCAACTGCCTGAATTGACAAGTCCCTGCGACATGCAAGGAAAACCATCATTATCTGTGATCGTGGGGGGCGCTGGTTGGCCTTGTCCTGCTATAAATGAGGATGGGGGCTCAACTTCTTCCCATTCCGCCTGCTTCTTCCTCCTCTGCTCCACCATCGACTCCAATGGCACCGATCCGAAGGTTCTCTGCTGATGAGAAGGGAAAGATTCCCCTCGACATGTTGGTGTTGCTACCGCCGAAGAAGAGGTCGATCCACCGTCGTGGGGCTGCGGCAATGCAGGTGGTGACGAGGCCTTGGTGTGAGCGGCCTCCTCCGGGGTATCCACTGCCCTTGTACGCCCAAGCCGGGGGCTCGGGAGGAAGGAGCAATGAGCGTCGGCGTGCGCACCGCGGCCAAGGTCGACGCGCTGCGGTGACGAGTGCTGTCGCTCCTGGAGTCCATGCCGCGGACTCCTCATGCGAGCTTGTGCTGTGGGCGGTGATGCCCCCAAGCTCCTGGATCTGCTTCTCGCGCTTCTTCTCTGACGTGATGCCGCCAAGGGGGCCTCTCAAACTCTTGTTGCAGCATGCTGACTGCAATGCTTCGGCGACCAGAGCAGAGGTTGAAGCAGTCTCCAACGGCAAGATCTTTATGACCCGTGGCTGGGGCGAGGTCGCGTGGGTTTGCTGTGTGGAGGGCGCCCTCGCGATCCACTTCGAGTACAACGGCGCCTCCATGCTGTTCTTCAAGGTCTTCGACGCGGAGGGCCGCTGCTTGGAGTGTTGCCCCGAAGGAGAGCGCCAAGATGAGGCGCGCCCCGCTCGCGGCTGCTCCAGCAGCAGCGACTCTTGGGAGTCCAACGGTTCTCCCGAGCTCTACGAGACTTCAGAGACGAGCGACGATAGCTACGCGCCCCCGAGCTCTCGCCGTGCCCTAAGCAGGGCCGCAAAGTCCGGCCGCCGCCATCGCTGATCTGGATGGGGTTCGCGCCGACCTCCCATGGCCCACTGTTGATGATGGCGTCGGCCGTGGGGGCGTGTAGATAGGATTCTCCTAGGTCCTTGTCTTTTGTTCCCTGCGAGGAATCAAGAAGTACCCCGTGGGGGCGTGTAAAGAGTCTGCAATGTCTTTTGTTGATATTATCTCAATTATGGAAGCCTTGTGAGCGCAAGTCCTATTTAGGCTCGGTCTTCCCTTTCCAATCTCGCGACAACTTGTTGCTCTACGCTGACAGGTCCTGATCCCTAGGCAGGCTTCAGCCATCACTGGTATGCCAGGTCGCGTGCCGTGGTCAAGGCCAGGAGGTGAGCGGCCCGAGGTCCAGTAAGAGCTCCCGAGGTGCGATGCTCAAGGGGTCCCCTTTAGCGCTCAAGCAGCCGTGGTAAGATAAGAAAGGGAGGCGACGTTGCCACAACAAGGCTGCGGCGAGCATGTCCTCTAGGTTCCAATGATTAGTTGATCTAAGCTCGTGACTTATCTTGGCGGTCTGGGGCCGATTCTTCATGATGCGTCAGACCTGTGCGCGAACTTCCACAGTGTAGCTAGGTCAGGCCCATACGAGCCTTCCCCTTTCCTATTCTCTGCTTTGTGCTCTACGTCCTCAGGTCCCGGCCCTTGAGTGAGCTCAGCCGCCGCTGGTATGCCAGGTCGTGTGCCGTGGTCAAGGCCAGGGGGTGAGGGCTGGAGAGCTAGTAAGAGCTCCTGAGTCGCGATGGTCAGGAGCCCCCCTTTTAACGTGCAAGCGGATTACTTGGAAGAGGAGGGGGCTCGCGGTGCCGCCTGGTGTTATGCTGTGAGATTCCTGCAAGCTAGCACAAGGAAGAACACGATCTGTCGTTATGGTTACCAGCCTGCCGCTGGTTGCTCCGCAAGGGGGTGAAGGCACTGAGGGCCCGGTGAGGTGACGTGCGTGGGGCATGCCACGAGCCAGAGCTCGACCGCTCAGGTTTTTCGATGTGGCAGGGACGAACCCGTGCACCAGCATTGTGCCGGCGTGAGGAGGCACCGTGGGAGGCGACGATTGAGCAGGTAGTAATCATAGGTAGATCAAACATGAGAGTAGCAGGCTTAAATAAGTGCATGGGAGATACATGCCACTGGGTCAGGCCCGAGCGGCTTGGGGATGATGTAGCCCGAGGGGCGCTCCCAACAAGGTAAGTTAAAGACATAAAAAGGGATACATGCCACAGGGACGGACCCACGCGGCCTGGGAATGATGCAGCCCGAGGGGCGCTTCCAGCTAAATGAACTTGGAAAATGTCACCTGGTTATGTTGACGAAGGAGAGTTGGGGCAGCTGAAGCGGCGAAAGGGTGGCTCCTCACGAGCCACCGGAGCCCTGAGCCTCGGGAGGCTCTGGGGCTTAGGTGGTTCCTTGAGGACCGTCTCCATCTCCATCAGGACGACGTGGTGCATGGCCTCCTGAGCTGCTAGGATGTGCTGCAAGTTGCGCTGGTAGGCGGATGACACGCTCGGCAGGCCAAAGGGCATGCGAACGTAGCTGTGCGGTGGGCCCTCGTAGTGTCCCATGCGCGAAGGCCAAAAAAGCTCCTGAGAAGCAGCCTTGTTGAGCCCTGGAACGTCGATGCAGACATGTAGCCCGGCATCCTCGCCTGGATGGGAAGCCGCGCCTCGTGAGCGGTGGTCGCCGTGCATGGCCCTTGCGTCTTACAATTCCTGGGTGGTCTTGGTGATGAACTCCTGAACGGTGGGCAATCCTTGCCCTGTGCCTTCCTGAGGGAAACGTGCCGCGAAGCACGCCTCCAAGTGGTGCCCGAGCGCCTCCCTCGTAATGTGGGCAAGGTCTAAGGCCTTCCAGAAGAAAGCCCTCGAGCCCTGCCCGAGAAGGGCGCTGGGTGCGCCTTCCTATGCGATGGAGGGAGGCGCCCCTGGAGCGGGCGCTGATCCTGATGAGGCTCCGGCTGTGACGCCACCCTCCTGAGGTCCTGCATGTCGCATCTGCTTCTTCTTGGGGATGGCCTCAAGAGGACCCTCGCCCTTGCTGTCGGGGTCGTCGATTGCTGTAGCTTGGAAGGCACGCTCGAGGGAGCACACCACATCTCTTTCTTCACATGGGACCGTGATGATCCCGCCGCTTCCTAGCATCTTGAGGACATTGTAGCCGTGATGGGTCACCACCATGAACTTGGCCAGGGCTAGATACCTCAGGATGGCATTGTACGGCAGACGAATGTGCATGACGTCGAAGTCGACGAGCTCGGTGCGGTAGTTCTTGCGTTCCTCGAAGGTGACAGGGAGGCGGACCTGCCCTATCGGTGTGGTGGAACCGTCGGTCACTCCTGAAAAAGGCTTGGTAGGCTGAAGTTGGTCATATGGCACTTGGAGATTGTCGAACGTGTCGACGGACAGGACGTTGAGCCCTGCGCCGCCGTCGATGAGGGTCTTGATAACTTGCACGTTGCTGATGATTGGGGAGCAAAGCATCGGGAGGGCGCCAGCGGTAGCTGCGCACTTGAGCTGATCTGCCGAGTTGAACGTGATGGGGCACTAGGACCATCTGAGCAGGTGTGTGGCTTCGAGCTTGGGGAGGACTGCATTCACTTCTCGAGCAAACTGCTTGAAGATACGCTGCGAGGCTGGGGCCTGGGCTCCGCCCAAGATGCAGGCGATAGCACGCGGTTCATGGAAGCCCCCAGCCCCCTCGTCTTGATGGTGTTCGTCATTCCTTCTTGGCGGTGGCGGCAACGGAGGGAGTCCGGCGTTGCCTTGAGGATGATCCTCACAAGGCTGATCCCTCCAGGTGCCGTCGCGAGGCTGATCCTGCCAGCGGTCCTCACGAGGCCGGGCATGCCACTCCTGGCACAGGCCACGGTCGTCCCAGCATCCGCCACCACGTCCTCCTCCTCGGCCGTAGCCCCGGTCGCCGCGCTCGGGGCATCGACCGAAGCGTCCTTCCCGAATGGCTCTAAGCTCTTGACAGTCACTGGTGTTGTGGGTATTCAGGTTGTGGAAGGCGCAGAATGGACGACTGTTCTTGGATGACTCTGGTTGGTGTCTACCACGCTTGGTGTCTAGTTCCGCTGCGAGCATGGCTGCTCCCTTGCGCTTCACGTCCTTGCCCTTGGCTTTCTTTTCCTCCGGTTCTGCGGCTGGGAGCTCGAGGTGGGAGAGGCGCCCCTCCTCAGCTCTTGCGCACTTGGTCGCCAGGTTGAAAAACTCCAGGGACATGCATAGCTCCTCGTGGATAGCGAGCTCTTCCTACATCTTGACGACGCAGACGCCATTAGAGAACGCAGAGATGATGGCCTCGTCTATCACCTTGGGGATCTTGAGGCGGACGTTGTTGAAGCGCTGGATGTACTTCTGGAGGGTCTCTCCCGGTTGCTACCTGACGCGGCGCAGGTAACCCGCAGCTGGTGGGCGCTCGCGTGTGCCCTGGAAGTTGGCGACGAAGCGGTTGCGCATCTCGTCCCAGGAGGAGATCGAGCCCGGTGGCAGGTTCAGGAGCTAGGAGCGGGTGCCATCTTTGAGAGCCATGGGAAACCAGTTCGCCATGACTTTCTCATCGCCGTTGGCCGCTTTGATGCTCAGCTCGTAGAGCTGCAAGAACTCCGCGGGGTCGGGGGTGCCGTCGTAGCGAGGAGGTAGATCCGGCTTGAACTTGCCTGGCCAGGCGACGCTACGCAGCTCGAGGTGAAAGCGCGATAGTCGGCTATGGTCACTAGGGCCCACCTTGGGGGTGGAGCTTGGTCTTGATAGGGTCCGCGCCTTGCCGCTACAGGTGGCGCGCGGTCTTGCCGCAGCAGCCTGTCCTGGCGCGATGGTGCGAGGAGCGGTGGAGCATTTTCTTGCGGTCGAGGGACTTCTTGACAGCTTCTTTCTTCACACGCGGGCGCGGGACGCGGCGGGTCGCGTCGCGGAGCCGCGCGTCTTGGCGCTAGGGTGCCGTCTTGGGGCAGAGGTGGTGGAGGCGCTCCGTGAGCTACGTTGCCTGTAGCTGGCGGAGGGCGAGACGGAGAGAGGGACGACGTAGGGGAGCCCCCTGCGGCGTGGACAAGCTCGATGATGCGGTCGAGCCAGTCCTCGTAGAGTTCGTCGACCGGGCGTAGCACAGGAGCTCGTGCGCCATGAGGAGCGCGGCCCGTGCGTCCATGGGAGAGTGACGTGCATGGGAAGAAGAACCGGCCGGGGTCAGCGATGGAGTGGCGGTGCGGCCATCCCGCCGCACCAAGGGGTGCCACGAGGATGCTTGCCTCTCGTTCCCTGCCGGGCCGGTGGCGGCGTTGATGGCAGGTGACGGGGAACGAAGAGGTGGCCCGCCGACGGGAGCCGTCTGAGCGACGTGGGCGGCGAGGGCAGCCCGACGCTCAGCACGAGCGTGGCGAGCGTCCGCCATGGAGACGATGGAGCAACGGGGCGCGGAGCGATGGAAGGAAGCTTCGGTGCACCCCTACCTGGTGCGCCAAATGTTGGATCATGGGTTCCAGCAAAACCCTCAAGGTTTGAACACTGGGGTGTGCGCAGAGGTTTCCTCCCTATCGATCCACGCCCTAGCTCTCTAAGATCTCGCGGACGAACTCGACGAACTTGCAACACAGAAAGACACAAGATTTATACTGGTTCGGGCCACCATTGTGGTGTAATACCCTACTCCAGTGTGGTGGTGGTGGATTGCCTCTTGGGCTGATGATGAATAGTACAAGGGGAAGAACAACCTCCTGAGGTTGAGGTGTTCTTGTGCTTGGCGAACTTGTGTGAGTGAGATGATCTTGGATCCGTTCTCGATCCATCCATCCGTTAGTTGCCCCTACTATGGTGGCTAGTTCTAATTATATAGGCCATGGTCCTCTCCCCAAATATTGAGAGGGAAGGGAGCCAACAACAGCCAGTTTGAAAGGGGACAGCTAGTACAACTTATCCTGACAAAAGTGGTCTTCGCCTGCAAAAGGCTCTGGTGGTGACGCCGTCTTGGCTCCATGGTGACCTCCGTCTTGCCGTCCTGCTAGTCTTGGTCTCATTGCACAGATATGGAAACCTTTCCTTGATGCCTCAGTACTCTGCGTCTGTGCTTGCCCCCTTGGCACCAATGAGGAAACAAGGATGTTGCGCGTGCTGGCGCCCGCCTGGTCTCGATCGTCATGGCTTACGTCATGAGGACCTCGTGAGGTTTGCCTTGCCTTGATCTCTTCGCCCCTCGCGAGCCTGCCTGGCGAGGCCGCTCCGGAGGAGGTCTTGTGTCATCCACCTCGCGAGGCTTGGCCCCTCGCAAGGTTCTTGAATACCTTGTCGATGAAGATGGGTCGTACAGGCCTGCTAGCCCAGCCACGCCATGGGCCGCAGGCAGGCAAGTCTGGGGACCCCCATTCCCAGAACGCCGACAATGGCGGGCTTATTCTTCCTCCTTTAGATTCTTATTTCCCAACACTGTGGTGTACTCAACATCTAGCCCAGCGACCCACTCATCATTTGAGTTTTCAAACATGTGTCTGAAGCGATCAAGGAATCCTTTCACCGTCGCTGAAGAACGGGTGTAGATGACATCGAACTCATCACCGGTGATGTTTCTAACCTTGTACTCACCGCCGACCATGAAGATTTGGGACGCCATGGATTTGGGAGGAGGGTTAGGATTAGTGGAACTACCGTAATGTGAAAGGACAGGACGACTAGGAGCGGTTTATCGATTGTAAAAATGCCGAGTGGGGGGGCGTGTGCGAACGACAGGGTAGTGGCTTGCCTAGTGGATAAATGGATTCATGCACAGTACTATGGGGGCCCAATTAGATGTCATGTCTACTCGACGCCCAATTAAATGGCTTTCGATGTCATGTCAATCGTCGGGAAAATTATAGGTGATACGAAGCTTCCGGCAGCCCTTGGATCTGAGATCAAACGGTTGCATGGCATGATTCTAGACCTATGGGTGAATATCCTATCCTGGAGGGTTATTCTACAAATTTTCAGCAACTTAGCATGCGACTGTTTGATGTCAGATCAAAGGGCTATCAGCAGCCCGTATCATGGTCGCGCCTACCATGACCGTCGCCTCACTCGCGCGGTCGCACCCTTGGAGATTTACGCGATGCATTAGGCTATCTGGTGTTGGCATGTCATACATAGTCATCACTTAGTCACTCATACTACAACAAGGTTAGCTATAAGGTTGGCTATAAGAGTATTTTTGTTTACTTCTCTCTATCTCTTTCTTCGTAGTATTTATTGCATTTTCCAAGGAGTGACCTCTTCCAATGAAATGGTGCTTAAATCAGGTGCTATGGGCATTAAATAGCTTAGAAACTCAACTCCCCAATGCATAGGTGCTTAGTTTTTTGTTGCTAAGTTTGCTTCATCTAGGTACATGTGCTTATCATCGTTTGTTCCTGGGGTCACCAAACTAGTCTCTCTCTTCTTAATTAACTTGCCACATCAAACTTTATGCCTATGTGACAGGCTTAGCACCTGTAGGATCAAGTACAATAGTGGGTTATAAGCCCACTTTACATGGCATTTTTGCATATGTGGGGGAAAGAGGCAAGTAAAAAGTGGAGGAGTGGGCTCTCATGCAAGAGCCAGCCTCTACATGGTGGAGCATCGGGAGAGGCACCTGTATGGAGGTGGTCAGGAACCAGGAGACTCGCGCCGGTCATAGCGCCATAGTTAAAATGATAATGGCAAGTGAAATCACTGGGCCCCACCTATCCAGCAGTAACTCGCTGTTAAATCACACAGCCCTACGTTTGCAGCAGCCTACTCCCTCATCTTCTTGCGTCTCTGTCGAACCGACTAGGCGGAACTGCCCCGCCAATGGGCGGGAAAAGCCCCGCCCTTGACTTTTAAATAGTACAGTATACTAATTTTATATCCATCACTACAAAAAAAGACACATCCGTGACATTTTGGGCCGAACGAATTTTTTTCTGTCATACTTATGACACTTCTATGATGATAATTGTGACAGAAAATGACATTCTTTGACAAAAAATCATGACAGAAAACCCGGTATCATCATAGATGTGGTGGGCTCCTACTTCTATGACAAAAAATCATGACAGAAAATGGGCTTTTCGTCCTGGGCGGGCCGGAGATGCAGCTGCATGACATTCTTTGGGCCGTCCATGACGGAAAAATCCATGGTAGAAGCAAGGGTGAGGAAAATATCGGGGTGTTCCCAGTTACGGTGGGTGGTCGGGGCCGAGCGATGCATGTTTCTCTCATACACGCACGCGCGTGGGTGCGAGGCGTTGGGCTCCAACTAAACACGAGTGAGGCGTTCGCCTACTGAACCTGAGTGATTGCACTGTAGGCTACGCGTTACTGAACCCGAGCGATCGATCGATGGCTGTTAACTGAACCTGATTGAGCGATTCCTTCACTACTGCTGCTAACTGATGCCGGTCGATGCTGCCTCTGGATGAATAGTGAGCGTTGCTGGGGGGGTTGGATGAACAGTTCCCGATGGGGGTGGATGAATAGGAGCCCGTGGTGTTGCCTCTAGATGAACGGGACTCCGACCGATCGAGCCGGTTGGGGCTGGATGAACAGGACCCCGTGGAGGGCTGGATGAACAGGACCACCCTGTGGATGGCTGGATGAACAATAGACGGTGGAGGGCTGGATGAATAGTAGCTCGTGGAGGGGTGGTTGAACAGGAGCCCGTGGAGAGGGCTGGTTGAATAGTAGTCGGTGGAGTAGCGCGTCGTGGAGGCTGGATGAACAGGAGCCCGTGGATGAACAGGAGCAGGTGGAGGCTAGAGGTGGTCGACGATGGATGAACAGTACCCTGTGGAGGCTGGAGGGGGTCGACGGTGGAGATGAACAATATCTCGTGGAGTCCCATTTTGTGGTACACCACACCTCTCCCGATGAACAGGACCCCCGTTTCGACCATAGTGCTCCAACACAAGTCCGTTTCCTCCATTTTGCGGTACGCCACACCCCTCCCGATGAACAGGACCCCTGTTTCGACCATAGGAGGTCCGTTTCCTCCATTTTGCGGTACGCCAAACCCCTCCCGATGAACATGATTCTGTTTTGACCGTGGCCAGTCGAACACAAGGCCGTTTCCTCCGTTCTGCGGTACGCCAGGCCTCGTTTCCATTGGCTGTTCCGTCCAAGCCCTCCCGATAAACACGACGACGCATTCCGTTCTGACCCAGCCGGTTGGCTCCGCATGAACACGATGACGATGCTGTTTCTCTGTTCCGACCCAGCCATGTACACGAGCCCTGGCCGTACGTATGCCTGAGTAGGTGTTCGAGACCCCACCCGTATGTATGTACATGGCCGTATTTTCTTTCTTGCACATTGGCTGTTGTACGTACGTGTACATGCTACGTGCGGGCCTCTACTACGACACATGCACGCCTCTACATCGACCACTATGTACGTACACGTTCGCGACCAGAATGACAATGCTACGTACGCTTCGACCAGGTGGATCCCGACTGCCAGGCACTTCCTTGCATGCGAAGATATAGCTGGTGGGTCCCAGCAGTCAGGGAGTGAGTTGTTTTTTTCCTGGACGCACTTCCTTGCGTGCGAAGATGTAGCTGGTGGGTCCCAGCAGTCAGGGGGAAAGGTTTTTTCGTGAAATACGGTGGCCCATCCGGTGGGTCGCCGCTGTCAGGTGGAGGAATAATTATTTTGCGCATAACAAGGAGTCACTTCCTTGCGGCTGCCGTGGACCCAGCTGTCAGCCTCTCCACGTACAATACTCTTCTAATGGAAGTCGGTCGTTGACCACATTGATCACGCCGCGCCGAGAGCACCACGGCAGTGGACGACGGCGAGGCCTAGGAAGGGGACGACGCGGAGCCGGGGAAGATGCGACAGTGGATACCCACGCGGAGAGGAGTACGAGGGTTCACTGGTCCGTCTGCGGTGTGAGGCTGCCGTCGCCGCAGAATAACAAGGGGTGCGGGTGAGTGGAGGGATGGCCTGGCCAGCGGTGGGAGTAGCAGGGGCGGTGAGGCCTCCGCGGCAGCACAACCGGCCACGGGAGGCAGGAGCAGGCAGCATGATCGGCGCTGCTTTGGGCGGCTGGAGCAAGAAGACCAGAGGTTGAAGAAGCACGACGGCCGTTGAATGGACATCATACGGTCACTGCAGCTAGAATCATTTATATTGACTAAGTTGACAAAGCCCTTGGTACGCATCAACTTAGTAGGCCCACAGGTCAGCTTCCGAAGAATATCTGAGATTGGGGAAGGAATCATTTTTTGGGCAGGTGAAGCTAGAATATCTGAGATTGAAGAAGAAGCACGACATCCGTTGGATGGACATCCAACGGCCACTGCTGCTAGAACCGTGTGTCGACTATAAGTTGACAAAGCCTTGCATACGCGTCAACTCATTTTTTAGGGGATGCGTCAACTTAGTAAGGCCACAAATGTGTGGCAGAGAATTTATAGCCCATTTGAGATTTGTAAGAATGTGCAGCCAATTTTTGAATTCTAATGGAATTTACTACAGCCCATTTACAGTTTGTTAAAAGTACAGACCATTTCAACCAACCATTCAAAACACAATTCAATAACATTTCCCACATTTTGATGGGATACGGAATATTTTTATCCCGAAATTTCTAGTCAGATTAAATACAATTTCAATATAAATTTATATTACGTAAAATCCAACAAAACATTGCACTCGCAACAATTAATGAAATTAAAATTTTCAATATCCAAAAATAATATTTTATAAAGTAATTACATGTTTGGTGCATTTTTTATAGTTACTGCCCACTTTTTATAATTACATCCCATTTATTATTTATTAAAGCCCATTTTCTTGTTAAGCCTAATGCATCCCTCCTAGGAAAGATTTGCAGCCCAGTGGGGCGGAGAATAACAACTTGACCTTGCCTGGGTATTCCTAAAAAAAGTATAGCTAGGCTAGCCATTTTCAGCTTGAAAAAAATTAATATCTGGGCTGGATATCTGGCCTGGGCTAGACGGGCCACGGCCCGCCCAGTTAATACCTGCAACGATGTTTTCATTGTTGTTCAGAGGAGAAAAATTAATATTTGGGCTAAACATCACTGAAGAAAAACTCTGCAGTGCTCACACCTCAAAAACACAAATACTGCTCGAGCTGCTTGGTCCCAGCTGTCGGTCGCTTCTTGTGCAATTCTCTCGTTTATTGACTACATATATTGACAATGGTGTGGGACCGTGATGTCAGGAAACCAGGAGGAAGCAAAAAATAGTTTTATATACTAATAAGGAGGCACTTGCGTATGTGCGGGTATGGCCCTGGTGGGTCCCCACTGTCATCCTCATGTCCATTGACCATGTTGACAACGCGAGACGGCGGCGCCACAGTGAGCGCAACAACTCGAAGGACGACGGAGAGGGCCTCGTGGGCCCTATGGATGGTCTGATACAACATCCGCTGCTCATTCGGGAAGCCAGGATCATAGGGCCACATGTCCGCGACGGCATTGTCATTCGCTTGTTCACTGGTGCTCGTTGAGGAGACGGAGGTTGCAACACAGGTCCTCCTACGCTGGTAGCTCTTCCGCCATTAGGGCGTCAAAGTGTGGCCGCACCTGCTCTATGGTGAACACGGCATGAACCGGCTTGGACAGTGGCGCCGGCTCCTGGTCGGAAGCTACGTCCATCGTCTAATTGTCGTCGCTCAGCTCGTGAAGCTAGCTGGCGAGCCACCATGTACGGCTGCTGGACTGACCCGCTGCCAAGCACGAGTCTGACTGCCCTGGCCCACCCAGACCACCTCCCTCGCCCGCGCGCGCATTCCGCCTGAAACGGTCAGTGTCGCCCGCCCCGCTTCCCGGTGCAGGTGATTGCTCCGCCTTCAAACATCACAAGTGCCGTCCGTCCGTCCTTCTCACGCCCACATTAATGATACATGGTTGCCGAGGTGGCTACTCCGGCTCCACACGTCCGTCCCTTCGCCGCCCACCATTGCTATATAAACTGCTGCGCCGGCCATAGCGGCAGTCATCCGCATCCGTTCCCTTTCTCCTGTCCACACTGATACATCTCCAACGTATCTATAATTTTTTATTGTTCCATGCTGTTATATTATCAACCTTGGATGTTTTACATGCATTAATATGCTATTTTATATGATTTTTGGGACTAACCTATTAACCTAGAGCCCAATGCTAGTTTTTGTTTTTTCCTTGTTTTTAACTATCGCGGAAAAGGAAAGTCAAACGGAGTCCAATTGACCTGAAACTTCATGGAGACCATTTTTGGACCAGAAGAAGCCCACGGAGTACCAGAGGTGGACCAGAAGAGTCCCGAGACCACCAAGAGAGTCGAGGCGCGCCCTACCCCCTGCCTCGTGGCCGCCTCGGGAACCCCCCTGACTTTTCCCCGATTCCAACACCTCTTATATAACCCAAAACATCTAGAAAGAAACCTAGATCGGGAGTTCCGCCGCCAAAAGCCTCCGTAGCCACCGAAAACCAATCTAGACCCGTTCCGGCACCCTGCCGGAGGGGGGAATCCCTCTCCGGTGGCCATCTTCATCATCCCGGCGCTCTCCATGATGAGGAGGGAGTAGTTCACCCTCGGGGCTGAGGGTATGTACAAGTAGCTATGTGTTTGATCTCTCTCTTTCGTGTTCTTGAGGTGGTATGATCTTGATGCATCGCGAGCTTTGCTATTATAGTTGGATCTTATGATGTTTCTCCCCTCAACTTTCTTGTAATGGATTGAGTTTTCCCTTTGAAGTTAACTTATCGGATTGAGTCTTTAAGGATTTGAGAACACTTGATGTATGTCTTGCATGTGCTTATCTGTGGTGACAATGGGATATCATGTGATCCACATGATGTATGTTTTGGTGATCAACTTGCGAGTTCCATGACCTTGTGAACTTATGCATAGGGGTTGGCACACGTTTTCGTCTTGACTCTCCCGTAGAAACTTTGGGGCACTATTTGAAGTTCTTTGTGTTGGTTGAATAGATGAATCTGAGATTGTGTGATGCATATCGTATAATCATACCCACAGATACTTGAGGTGACATTGGAGTATCTAGGTGACATTAGGGTTTTGGTTGATTTGTGTCTTAAGGTGTTATTCTAGTACGAACTCTATGATAGATTGAACGGAAAGAATAGCTTCGCGATATTACACTACAGACTCTTGAATAGATCGATCAGAAAGGATAACTTTGAGGTGGTTTCGTACCCTACCATAATCTCTTTGTTTGTTCTCCGCTATTAGTGACTTTGGAGTGACTCTTTGTTGCATGTTGAGGGATAGTTATATGATCCAATTATGTTATTATTGTTGAGAGAACTTGCACTAGTGAAAGTATGAACCCTAGGCCTTGTTTCCTAGCATTGCAATACCGTTTACGCTCACTTTTATCATTAGTTACCTTGCTGTTTTTATATTTCCAGATTACAAAAACCTATATCTACCATCCATATTGCACTTGTATCACCATCTCTTCGCCGAACTAGTGCACCTATACAATTTACCATTGTATTAGGTGTGTTGGGGACACAAGAGACTCTTTGTTATTTGGTTGCAGGGTTGTTTGAGAGAGACCATCTTCATCCCACGCCTCCAACAGATTGATAAACCTTAGGTCATCCACTTGAGGGAAATTTGCTACTGTCCTACAAACCTCTGCACTTGGAGGCCCAACAACGTCTACAAGAAGAAGTTTGTGTAGTAGATATCAAGCTCTTTTCTGGCGCCATTGCTGGGGAGGTTAGCGCTTGAAGGTATATCTTTATATCTTACAATCGAATCTTTTTGTTTTTTGTTTTAGCACTAGTTTTGTTTATAAAAGAATACTACAAAAAATGGAATTGAGTTTGCCTCATACGCTTCATCTTTTTAATATCTTTCATGAGAATGATGGAAAGGAAAATTGTGCTCGAATGCTAGAAGAAGAAGTCTATAAAATGTTTAGCACTAAATCTATGAATGATGAGCATGATTCGAATGTTGTTAGTATGAACTCCTTGAATATCCATAGTACTAATGATGATTGCACTAGTCATGATGAAAATGTCTCTTATAAGCATGTCAACTTTTGTGGAGTGCATAGAGCTTGCAAGCACACACCAATTAGGGAAAATAGATTTCGCAAGAGGCATAAGTATTTAGAAACGAAATGGTTGCAAGAGAGGCTAAATGTTTGTGCTGAAAATTTAAAATTTCTTCGCCATACTTGTGAACTTTGCAATGAACATGGTCATTTAAATATCCATTGCAAATTGTTTCATGATCGTATCGTGTCCAAAAATTGTTATGATTTAATTTCCCTTGCACATCATAATGAACTTAGTTTGCTTTTGGGTTATGAAGAAATGAAACGTATAACTAAGCATATTCCAGAATATAACCTTGAGAAATTCCTCGATATTGATCTAGAAGGAATTTTTATGTATTGTGTGGTGAATTGCATTGAAAATCCTTATATTGCCAATTACATAAAGAAAAAGAAACGAATAGAAGATGAAGAGAATACTAATGAAAGGGAAGAGGCTTCCCAATATCCTCCTATTATTTCTTATGATGAATCAGGTAACGAGGAGGAGCCTCCTATTCAACCAATCTCATTAATAAGGAGATCAAAAAGAGGGTTAAACCCACACATGATGTGAAGAAGAAAAATAAAAGATGGAGAAACAAAGGTAGAAAGGTATCCCTCCCAAATGATGTTGCTCCTATTACTCATTGTGATAATGATAATTGCTATACTATTGGTGCTATCCATACTATTAATGATGAGAGTGATTATGCTTATGATATGAAAAGTACCAAGCTTGGGGATGCTATATTTAATGAAGATGATATTTTTAGCCTCCCAAGTTTTGATATGCAAATTTGTTATGATGATAGCATGCCTCCTACTTATGATGATTATATTGATGAAAGTGGGTTTTGAAGAGTGTGAACTTTAGGAAGTAGTAATCCCACTATTTTGGAGGATGTTGAATCTTATTGTGATAATTATGAAAGTGGATTTGGAGAGGTCATGACTTTATTTAGTAACGATTCCACTATCTTGGAAGAGGTTTCAATTGATTATGATGAGAACAAAGTTGCTACTTATGATGATTATTGTGATGACACTTATGCTATAAAAACTAGTGATGATTATATTTATAAAACTTGTCATGATTATGAGTACCCCTTTTCTGAACATCACTCTTTTAATGTGGAAACAATTTATAGTATTCGAGACTCTTATGATACTCCCACTATTCCGAATAAGAAGAATTTTGCTTATGTGGAGAGTAATAAAATTTCTATGCTTGTAGATCATGAAAAGAATGCTTTAGGTGCTGGTTATATTGTTGAATTCATTCATGGTGTACTGAAAATTACTATGAGGGAGGAACATATGCTTGTAGGAATTGCAATAATATCAAGTTTCCTCTCTATGTGCTTAAAGTTTTGAAGTTATGCTTGTTTTCCTTTCCTATGCAAGTTGATTCTTGTTCCCACAAGTTGTTTGCTGACAAAATCCCTATGCATAGGAAGAGGGTTAGACTTAAATGTGCTAGTCATATTCTTCATGATGCTCTCTTTATGTTTCAATTCTTATCCTTTACGTGAGCATCATTGAAATCATCATGCCTAGCTAGGGGCGTTAAACGATAGCGCTTGTTGGGAGGAAACCCGATTTTATTTTTGTTCCTTGCGTTTTGTTCCTGTTTAGTAACAAATAATTTATCTATCCTATGTTATGATTGAGTTTTTATGTTTTAATTAGTGTTTGTGCCAAGTAGAACCTTTGGGAAGACTTGGGGAAAGTCTTTGCGACCTTGCTGTAAAAAACAGAAACTTTAGCGCTCACGAGATTTGCTGCCATTTTTAATGGAGAGTACTATTTAGTCAATTATTTTTGAATATGATTAATAGATAAATTCCTCACGTCCAGAAATTTATTTTAGAATTTTTGGGGTTCCATAAGTATACGTTTGATCCAGATTACTATAGACTTTTCTGTTTTTGACAGATTCTGTTTTCTATGTGTTGTTTGCTTATTTTGATGAATCTATGAGTAGTATCGGAGGGTATGAACCATGGATGAGTTGGAATACAGTATATATTACACCAATATGAATTTGGAATGAGTTCACAATAGTACCTAAGTGGTGATTTATTTTCTTATACTAACGGAGCTTACGAGTTTTCTGTTAAGTTTTGTGTTGTGAAGTTTTCAAGTTTTGGGTAAAGATTCGATGGACTATGGAATAAGGAGTGGCAAGAGCCTAAGCTTGGGGATGCCCAAGGCACCACAAGGTAATATTAAAGGACAACCAAGAGCCTAATCTTGGGGATGCCCCAGATGGCATCCCCTCTTTCGTCTTCGTTCATCGGTAACTTTACTTGGAGCTATATTTTTATTCGCCACATGATATGTGTTTTGCTTGGAGCGTCATTTCATTTTATTTTGTTTTGCTTGCTGTTTGAATAAAATACCAAGATCTGAAATTATTAAATGTTAGAGAGTCTTCACATAGTTGCATAATTATTCGAATACTCATTGATCTTCACTTATATCTTTGGAGTAGTTTGTCATTTGCTCTAGTGCTTCACTTATATCTTTTTAGAGCACGGAGGTGGTTTTATTTTGAAGAAATAGATAAACTCTCATGCTTAACTTATATTATTTTGAGAGTCCTTTAGAACAGCATGGTAATTTGCTTTGGTTATGAATTTGGTCCTAATATGATGGGAATCCAAGAGGGATATAATAAAAACTTTCATATAAAGTGCATTGAATACTATGAGAAGTTCAATACTTGATGATTGTTTTGAGATATGAAGATGGTGATATTAGAGTCATGCTAGTTGAGTAGTTGTGAATTTGAGAGATAGTTGTGTTAAATTTTGTGATTCCCGTAGCATGCACGTATGGTGAACAGTTATGTGATGAAGTCGGAGCGTGATTTATTTATTGATTGTCTTCCTTATGAGTGGCGGTCAGGGACGAGCGATGGTCTTTTCCTACCAATCTATCCCCCTAGGAGCATGTGCGTAGTACTTTGTTTCGATAACTAATAGATTTTTGCAAGAAATATGTGAGTTCTTTATGACTAATGTTGAGTCCATGGATTATACGCACTCTCAACCTTCCACAATTGCTAGCCTCTCTAGTACTGCACAACTTTCGCCGGTACCATAAACCCACCATTTACCTTCCTCAAAACAGCCACCATACCTACCTATTATGGCATTTCAATAGCCATTCTGAGATATATTTCCATGCAACTTTCCACCGTTTCGTTTATTATGACACGCTCCATCATCGTCATATTGCTTTGCATGATCATGTAGTTGACATCGTATTTGTGGAAAAGCCACCGTTCATAATTCTTTCATACATGTCACTCTTGATTCATTGCACGAAAAATAAAAAAATAAAAAAAGAGGCCATAAAAAAAGAGAAAAGGCCCAAATAAAAAAATAAAATAAAAAAATGAGAGAAAAAGAGAGAAGGGGCAATGCTACTATCCTTTTACCACACTTGTGCTTCAAAGTAGCACCATGATCTTCGTGATAGAGAGTCTCCTATGTTGTCACTTCCATATACTAGTGGGAATTTTTCATTATAGAACTTGGCTTGTATATTCCAATGATGGGCTTCCTCAAAATCCCCTAGGTCTTCTTGAGCAAGCGAGTTGGATGCACACCCACTTAGTTTCTTTTTGAGCTTTCATACACTTATAGCTCTAGTGCATCTGTTGCATGGCAATCTCTACTCACTCACATTGATATCTATTGATGGGCATCTCCATAGCTTGTTGATATGCCTAGTTGATGTGAGACTATCTTCTCCTTTTTGTCTTCTCCACAACCACCATTCAATTCCACCTATAGTGCTATGTCCATGGCTCACGCTCATGTATTGCGTGAAGATTGAAAAAGTTTGAGAACATCAAAAGTATGAAAAACCTCCTTGGCTTGTCATCGGGGTTGTGCATGATTTAAATATTTTGTGTGATGAAGATAGAGCATAGCCAGACTATATGATTTTGTAGGGATAGCTTTCTTTGGCCATGTTATTTTGAGAAGACATGATTACTTTGTTAGTATGCTTGAAGTATTATTATTTTTATGTCAATATTAAACTTTTTTCTTGAATCTGATGGATCTGAATATTCATGCCACAATAAAGAGAATTACTTGGATAAATATGTTAGGTAGCATTCCACATCAAAAATTCTGTTTTTATCATTTACCTACTTGAGGACGAGCAGGAATTAAGCTTGGGGATGCTTGATATGTCTCCAACGTATCTATAATTTTTGATTGTTCCATGCTATTATATTATCAACCTTGGATGTTTTATATGCATTAATATGCTATTTTATATGATTTTTGGGACTAACCTATTAACCTTGAGCCCAGTGCCAATTTCTGTTTTTTCCTTGTTTTTAACTATCGCAGAAAAGGAAAATCATATGGAGTCCAATTGACCTAAAACTTCACGGAGATCATTTTTGGACCAGAAGAAGCTCACGGAGTACCGGAGGTGGGCCAGAAGAATCCCGAGGCCATCGCGAGGGTGGGGGGCGCGCCCTACCCCCTGGGTGCGCTCCCCTGCCTCGTGGCCGCCTCGGGAACCCCTGACTTGTCCCTGACTCCAACGCGTCTTATATAACCCAAAACTTCCAGAAAGAAACCTATACCGGGAGTTCCACCCCCAGAAGCCTCCGTAGCCACCGAAACCAATCTAGACCCGTTCTGGCACCCTGCCGGAGGGGGGAATCCCTCTCCGGTGGCCATCTTCATCATCCCAGCGCTCTCCATGACGAGGAGGGAGTAGTTCACCCTCGGGGCTGAGGGTATGTACCAGTAGCTATGTGTTTGATCTCTCTCTTTCGTTTTCTTGAGGTGGTACGATCTTGATGTATCGTGAGCTTTGCTATTATAGTTGGATCTTATGATGTTTCTCCCCTCTACTTTCTTGTAGTGGATTGATTTTTCCCTTTGAAGTTATCTTATCGGATTGAGTCTTTATGGATTTGAGAACACTTGATGTATGTCTTGCATGTGCTTATCTGTGGCGATAATGGGATGTCATGTGATCCACTTGATGTATGTTTTGGTGATCAACTTGTGAGTTCCATGACCTCATGAACTTATGCATAGGGGTTGGCAAACGTTTTCGTCTTGATTCTCCGGTAGAAACTTTGGGGCACTCTTTGAAGTTCTTTGTGTTGGTTGAATAGATGAATCTGAGATTGTGTGATGCATATCGTATAATCATACCGACAGATACTTGAGGTGACATTGGAGTATCTAGGTGACATTAGGGTTCTGGTTGATGTGTGTCTTAAGGTGTTATTCTAGTACGAACTCTATGATATATTGAACAGAAAGGATAACTTTGAGATGGTTTCGTACCCTACCATAATCTCTTCGTTTGTTCTCCGCTATTAGTGACTTTGGAGTGACTCTTTGTTGCATATTGAGGGATAGTTATATGATCCAATTATGTCATTATTGTTGAGAGAACTTGCACTGGTGAAAGTATGAACCCTAGGCCTTGTTTCCTAGCATTGCAATACCGTTTACGCTCACTTTTATCATTAGTTACCTTGCTGTTTTTATATTTTCAGATTACAAAAACCTATATCTACCATCCATATTGCACTTGTATCACCATCTCTTCGCCGAACTAGTGCACCTATACAATTTACCATTGTATTCGGTGTGTTGGGGACACAAGAGACTCTTTGTTATTTGGTTGCAGGGTTGTTTGAGAGAGACCATCTTCATCCTATGCCTCCCACGCATTGATAAACCTGAGGTCATCCACTTGAGGGAAATTTGCTACTGTCCTTCAAACCTCTGCACTTGGAGGCCCAACAACGTCTACAAGAAGAAGGTTGTGTAGTAGACATCACACACCACTACTGCCCACCATGGCTTCCTCGCGCTCCAGCGCTCTTTGGGACGGGTAGACGACGGACCACTAGGAGATGGCAGCCATTGCTGCCAACTGGCTGGCCGGCAGGCAGCCGGAGGACGACGACGTCCCAATGTAGAACATGGTAGTCGATGATCCGGCGCCAACCCCTCCTCCGCGCCATCCTCGCGCGGTGCATTGCACCATAACCATCGGCGAGGACCGTGCCCAATGTATGGACACGGTGAGGAAGAAGTGTGAGGAGCAGTTCCGGGAGGCGCAGGCCGACGCCTACAACCACCATCTCCTCCAGGAGCACATCTAGGCAGAGGAGCAGATCGACGCGGAGCGGGCGGAGCAGGAGGCGCTACTCGACTCGTACCGCTTTGTCCGCGAGGGCCGCCTCGAGCGCTGGCGGTACCGCATGCGGGTGGCGGATGCTACAGCAGCCTACAAAGAGGGTGATGAAGTGGGCGAGGCGCTGTTTGGAGAGACCGAGGACGGGGAAGAGGACAATGCTGGCTCCGACGAGTCCCTGCTCCGCTGGCGTCGACGAGGCCCTGCTCCATCAAGGCCCCGCGGCGCCAACAACGAGGCAGAGGACACCGCTGGCTCCGTCGAGGCCCCACAGCGCCAATAGCGAGGCAGAGGACACCGCCGGCTCTACCGAGGCCCCACCCTGCCAGCAACGAGGGGGAGGATTTCCCCTGCTCTGCCGAGGCACCGCCCGCCGAAAACGATACAGAGGACATCGCCGGCTCCGTCGAGGCCCCGCCCCGCTACCAACGAGGCCGCACCACACAAAAAACAAGGAAGGGTAGAACATGATAGGTCGCCGCCGCTCGGGTCCAAGTAAGGCCACCGCTGCTACCCTCCGGTTGCTGGCATTGAGCTGTACATCATGGAGCACTTCTATGATTACAGGATGATTGAAGACCGCTCCGTGGTTGAGCAAGCTCATGAGATACAGTCATTTGCTAGAGAACTGTAGCACTTCAGTTGTATGCTACCAGACACAGGTGGGTAGCTTCGGTTAATTAATTATACATCCAGCGCACCCCTTTTTAGTTGAAGAATGTATGAAATGTAATGAAATACGGCATGTTTATATGAAATCCGGCCGTGTATGAATGAATATATTTCAATTAGTTCGAATTCTTGTATCACTGGCATTGGGTGAACATGCAAAACAATACGTACTAGCATTATTCCCAAGATGATCACCTCGTTTGCAGCAGATTCACATGTACTCCCTCCGGTCCTTTCCAGTCTGCATACAAGTTTTGTCTGCAGTCAAAGTATCTCTTCTTTGACCAATCTTATAGAAAAAAGTATGCACTTTCACAATGTGCAAAGTAAAAAGGAAAAAAGGAGTACAAAGAGTTTGAGCAGCTTTTTAGCGTTCCTGTACATTGCAATCAAACACACAAGCCTGACAATTCATAGAGAACATTCAAAAGAATCAATGATTATGCATCTCAGTGATTCACATGTTAGAGCTAATATTTACTTCACAACTAAAGAATAAAGAAAAAATGGATCGACGCTGCTGACAGCAAAGGGTGTCCCATTCGAAAATATCAAAGGCATGTCTTCTTGCTAAAATCAATGAGCAAAATTTGACAACGTTGTCCCATTCCAAAATATCAAATGCCTACGATTGTGGAATGGGCAGGGTTTTCCATCAGTTCAGACATTGACATGGCACCTCATGCTAAATAAACCAGATGTTCTTCTTGTGCAGTTCCACCAAAATCAACCAAATTCGCTCGGCGCCTCCTTTCTTATGGTGGAAATGAATGATTCGATGTATTCATGAACATTTTGTGCAGTTCCCATTGAAATCAAGCTGAGCACCCCTGTTTGCACAAATACAAAAAAGTGATTAGTATAAAGCAAACTATACTATGAATTGACAGTTTAAACAGGTACCTACATGGTCCATGTAGAGCACACTTTTAGAAAAATGGAACTCATCGGAAAGAATCCTAGAACAACATTTTACTCGTGCATCACATCAAGAAAATGGAGATTTGTCAGTCCTTCTGAGCTAAAGTTAGTTTGGTCATGTGGGGGTAATGTAACCATCCTTCAATTGCTCCTTCTGATGAGAAGATAGACATGGCTTCTTTATCCTGGCATAATCGGAACTAGTCACTTCACGTACTCCATATTCTTCTTCAGAGGAGGATGATCCTGTTGTGCAAAGACAAGAGGACAACTAAATGCTAGCATACCTATTTTCTCGAAAAAAAGGAAAGGAAATATTTAAAACAGCACAAATGAAGCACTTCTCAAGGACAATACCACTTTTTGATGACAGTATCTAAACAGTAGCACAACACCAATATAGATGACAAAGCTCAATCATATGGATGAAATCAGTGGGCGAGTACCAACCTTTGTCAGGAGGCTTATTGTGTAGAGCATACAGGTGAAGCATTTCTTCGGAACCATCTGTTGCTATCTACTGTGGTGGCCATGCTTACTATATACTCCTCGATTAGTTTAATGTTTCCAATATCTTCTTGTGCAGCTCCACTAAAATATATGGTATCTTCAAAGAAGATCCCTGTTTGCACAAGTAGAGATAATTACGTATTACATTAAGAGTGGCATCGAATCAGTGGCAAAACAATTGCTCGTTCCAGCCATAGCAATAAATTAAGATGCAAAAATATATCAATACTTGTGTCACCACAGTTCCAGTGTCACCACAGTTCCAGTGCTTCATTATAGCACCGGGAGTTAATTTTTGTTTTTTCTTCCGCTTGTTCTTCCCCTTCATCACTTGGTTCAATAACAGACAAGCTTCACCTTCAATGTAAGATTTGGCATGTCAATTAGGTTGCACAAGTATAGCACTAAACAATGACATTAATTTTTGGATGAAAGTGGCAAAATACAGGCCAACAGTTGTGAAATATCCTTATCTTACCTCAATGGGATATACGGTGCACATACAGATTGGAAGTCTTGTCTCCATTTGTGCAGTTCACTAAAATCAAGCAACATTACCGTACAAGTAGCACAACATATGAAAGCACACTGCAGAATCATGTGAAAGAAGGCTAGTACTGACCTCTCATGACACGGAATTCAAACAACTCACAAGAAGAAGATCTGAACCAAATTTGCCAATACGGATAGGAAGTAAGATCTCCTCTTGTGCAGTTCCACTAAGATCAAGCAATCAAGCAACATTGTCGGTGTGACATTTTGGTTGAACTGCACAAAACACTCTTAAAACAAAAGTGTTTTGTGTAGTGCAACAAAAGGTCCCAATGGCAATGAGGTGAAGTAGATAACCCTGTTTACACAGAGGTGCAAAGGAAACAACTTGTGGTCAATAACGGTGGATGACACAGAAGCCAACAAAAAGAAGCATCTACCTTATCTAAATGGGAAAGAAAGCAAGACAGTAGCATTTCTCAAACAATGGCATTGATTAATATTAACAGAGATATTATATTAATAATAAAATTCATTAAACATGTAACTTGCTTTTTAACTGTAGCATTGCATCAATTTTCCAGCGGCATTATTAGAGGGTGTTTGTTTACAGGGACATTTTGGTGGAGGGACTAAAAAAACTCCGTGTTAGTCCCATCTAAACCAAACAGGAGGGACTTTTAGGGACTAAAAGTGGGCATTTGGGACTAAAGAAAGAAGACCCTGCCACGCATCGCACCTTGTCTCTATTAGTTCATCACTAGGGGTAACATGGTCTTTTAGCATGTCATTTAATAACCTCTACTCCATGTTTAGTCCCTGGAACCAAGCAGGTAGGGACTAGGGAGTTTTTAACCAAATAGGGGCTTAGATTAACAACAGCTAAAGAGTTGCACGGGACAATGGATGCACCAGCACCATGTGCATCTACCGATGTACTGGGGTGATGCACAGTTTGTTGCAACAAAGAACAAACAATCAAAGAGCATACTTTTGTTGGTCCCAGTTTTGTTCTCCCTAGACACCTTTCCCTATGTGAGCGCAACAAATCTAGTCCTGCTGAAACTCTACAGCCTTGTCCAAAACAAAACAAAAGATCAGTTCGTTACAGATGTGCATGCTGCGTTTGCCATTGTTTACCCTTTTCGAGCAATGTAGGTGCTGGATAGCCAGTCTGTACTAGTACTTTCCCCCTTCCTTTCCTCTTTGAACCACGTCCTAGATTTATGCTATACAACTTTCCCCACTACTTTCCCCCATTCCTTTCCTCTTTGAACCATGTCTTAGATTCATGCGATACAACTTTCCCCACTACTTTCCCCCTTCCTTTCCTTTTAGAACCACGTCCTAGATTCATGCTATACAACTTTTCCCACTACTTTCCCCCATTCCTTTCCTCTTTGAACCACGTCCTAGATTCATGGTATACAACTTTCCCCACCACTTTCCTGTTTGATCCAACACCTAGATTCGAGTGCAGAAGCAGACAAAGTCCACATGCAGCTAGAGCAATGCATATGGAATAAGTAAATTATACCTTAAGGTTCTTGGGGTGTGGTTCGGTGGGACCGGAGGACGTTCGGCCCACACTATGTACGGCGGCAAAGAAGAAGGGGTCGGAGGCCCTCCCACGCCGCCGCTGGGTGAAAGTGAACAACTGCGCTGGTAGTGGATTCCCTCCCTCGCCGACGGCGACAACATTAAGCCTCCTTCCCTTCCCGGCGGATGGATCCTGCCAGCTCTTTGACCAGCAGTGAGGGGAGAGAGAGAGGCCAACGAAGTCTTATTTAGATCTGGAGAGGGTGAGAGAGTGTGAAGAGAGCAACTACAAGCAGACCAACAGTGACGGGAGAGAGAGAGAGGCCAACGAAGTCTTGTTTAGATCTGGAGAGGGTGAGAGAGTGTGAAGAGAGCAACTACAAGAGTTGAGGCTCCAGCGTGTATATATACTCGAGAGAGTGTGAAGAGTACAAACCCTAGAAAACAAGCGCCGAGGCTGCAGCTGATCGTATAGCTCCGTATCCATCCATTTTGAGCAGTCAAAGAATCCTCCTGGCACGAATTATGCTCAAGTGTAGTTATCGAACCCGAGACCTCAAGTTTGATGAGCGAACAGGCTAACCAGCTACACAACCCTCCCGTTATGTTCAACGAGAGGAAAAATAACCTTTTATACATTCCTGCATTCGTGTGACAAGCATGCCGTGCTTTTTTTGTGTGGGAGTGATTGGGATTTAAATCATAATCGTGTCATGTGGCTTTGGTGGTAAGACTATCCATAGTGGTGCAGAAATAATGCAGCCTTAGTCACCTTACCTCTCTCCATGTAGTATGTTGGGTCCCACCAGTTAGAGGGTGAAACAAACAAATTAATAAGAAAAATTAAAAGCGCCAGCGGTGTATCTTACCTCACACATCTCGCTACTGCTCGGGAACACCGTCCAATTGATCCCTCTGTTCGCTCACGTACTATTTTAAGTGAATCCTTATTATAACATGCACACAATTTTGGGCACTTGTATTCGACCTAAGTCAGTGTACCACTGTATCTCGTACGACTCCCTCCGTCTAGGTGTAATAAGTCACATTATAAGGTGCAGTGGGACCAAGGTGCAAGCAGATTGGAGGAGAAGGAGAAACTTGACCGGTCATTCCTCCAATCAAAGCCCTGATTTTTGTCTCTAAACGTAACAATTAATCCAAACAACTAAGAGATACCGTTTTAGCTACCATGCAGGGCCACGTATTAACTCGCATGCAAGTCGACTTTGATTTCTTGACTGATCAACGCGTAGTTGCGCTCCATGCATTGGGTTTCTGGGGGAGATAACAAGGCAGAGTAAGGAGCGTTTGGTTACATTGCTTAGGCTGGTCATAGTGGTGAGTAACTTGGACTAGTAACATGCATATGTTACTAGTCTATGTTACTACTACGCGAAATTTGCCGTCGGAAGCGAGCCGATCTGGCTCTCCTGAGCTAGCAAGGTTTTTCTAGCCCACCCAAGCTAGTTGGCCCACAAAAGCTAACATATTTTAACAGTTCCAAACACCTAACCTTGCCCGGCTATTCTATAAGCCGTTCTTGCTAAGGATCCAAACGCTCCCTAAGTAACAACGCTCTCTAGCAACGAGGCCAAGAGGGGATTGAGATGTGAAGTTAATGGACGACGCCTAAACATTTTGGGAATATCTGATTTCCATAAGATGACTTAACACCTAGACGGAGGGAGTACTAATCCTCAGTCCAGGTTTGATGGAATACTCGTCACCTCGCTTCTTGTACGTACTCCATTTGTATCTCACTTCTTGTGGCTTCGCACTCACACGATTTTCCTATTCTATGAACATGTGTGTGCGCGCGCGTGTGTGTGTTTAACAACATGTGTGTGTTAGAGAGAACGACAGATCGACCTACTCCTATAGAGAGATGGTGTGTAGTGTACAATTTTAGCCGCGAGAGTCGGTGCATCCTCTCGTTTCCGGGCGTCCGGTAGAGGGACAGGCGGACAACTGCCACGCCCGCTCCTGACCAGCCTGGCCCACCCAAAGCCCCTCCATCGCCCGCGCGCGCTTCCCGCCTGAAATGGTCAGCGCTGGTACACAGAATCGATGCCGCAATCATGCCCGGGCAGAGCGGATGCGACCTTTCACTGGCGCCTGCGTTGAAGGGAGAAGCGGATTCAATAGTGATGGTTGCTTCGTCCGTCCAACTTACTGCTGGGTCTATGTGATTTGACGACTCATTGGTCATTATTACTGAGGTGGTAGGACTGCTAGATGTCCCACGCTTTCGGCGAAAGGAGGTACTACTAGATTACAATTTTCTCCATTCTTACAGCGGAGGAGTGCAAGATCAGTGAAAACACGCAGGCTAAGTGATTACATGGCCCACCTCACACTATCACCATATTTTCTGGACACCGTGCGACACCTAACTCTTTACATAGTACTCCCTTTGTTCCTAAATATATAAGTCTTTGTAGAGATTCCACTAGGTGGACTACATACGCAACAAAATGAATGAATCTACACCTAAAATGCATCAATACACATCCGTATGTGGTTCATGGTGAAATCTCTACAAAGACTTATATTTAGGAACAGAGGAAGTACTAGTATAGTACGTACTGTAATTTATCAGTGAGATAGTACAATGCTATGAAGCTTCCAGCTTTTGTTACATGTATCTTGCGTCCAAGGTTGCCCGTTGCAACATTTCATCAAATACAAAGGAGACTAACATGCATGCTATTGCATCTCAATGATTGACAGATCATAGCAAATATGTACTCCCTCCATTCCAAAATAAGTGTCTCAACTTTATGCAGGGGGTGTTTGTTTCCAGGGACTTTTTAGTGTAGGGACTAGAAAAAAGTCCCTCTTAGGGACTTTTTAACCAAACAGGAGGGACTACTAGGGACTAAAACTTTCTTTTTGGGACTTAATGAAGAAGACTCTCAAGGAGAGTTTTTTGGGACTTTTCCAACAATGCCCCTCCCTGCAACCATTGCCCCGCCGCCCCATGGTGTTGTTTGGTTGTTATTTTTCTGTATACTAGGGGGTAACATGGTCATTCAAAAACCTCTAGGGAGGGACTAGGGACTTTTTAGTCCCTGAAAACAAACAGGGAGGGACTTTTTAAGGAGTAGGGACTTTTTAGTTGGGACTAGAAAAAGTCCTAGGGCTTATGAACCAAACAGGGCCTCAATATGGACTACATACAGAGCAAAATGAGTGAATCTACACTCTAAAATACGTCTATATACATCAATGTTTGGAGTATGTACTAGTAGTTAATATTGAAATCTACTAAAGGACATATATATTCCAAACAATATGATAATCTCTCTAACCAAGGTAGTAGGGACGGGGAGTAAACGGAGGGAGTAGTAAAATTTTCTCCTCGTCCCGCGAGCCAGCGCGCGCGTGGGCGAGGGAGCGGGCATAAGGCGTACAGTACTACTACTAGTAAGCAAGCTTCACCTCATCCTGCGAGCCACCACGCCCGTGGGCGAGGGAGACGGCGTGTTAAGCAAGCTTCTCCTCATTCTGCGAGTTGACGAGACACATCAAAAGTACTCCAGTGTATAGAGCCTTGCCTCTAAGGTAGGCCCCACATGGTTTGCCTGTTTTTTGACATAACGCGTCAAGTCGCAATTTGTTTGTTCACCCATGGTAGATGATCCTCCCTCCATCTAGTGGACAACCAGTACATGTGTCAAATTACCACGTGGGCTGCCTTTTCGTACAGAAATGAGCTCCACCGTGTACCCGCGCGGGTGTGGTTGGGAAAGAGACGGGAGTACGTGCGCCATGCATGCACCTCTTCTCTTCGTGCATGTCCCCCACCTACGTGGGTGTGTGTAAGAGATACAAACCTAGACAAATGGCTTGTGCATTCGTGAGTGTTTTTGTTTTGGGGGGAGGTTGATTTTGTGAATGTATTTGTGGGAATATGTGTCGATGACATCTCAAACAAAATTTTGCATGCAATGTGTGTGAAATGGAGGCCTATACATATCATATATAGAGGGCCGGGCGATCCACGAGAAGAGAGGGAGGGGTCATAGATATTGATAGAGTCGAAGAGAGGATCAAGTGGGTGGGTGCGAGATCGATGAAGAGAGCCATCGAAATTGTGTGTGTGTGTGTGTGTGTGTGTGTGTGTGCAAGTCAAAGATATAGGGCAACTGACCTACCGGAACGTGAGAGGGCACAAGTCAAGTTTGTGTGTGGCAGGGAGACATGACTAGAGCGCTCGATGTATCAGTGTGTGTGTGGGGGGGGAGGGGTAGGCAGATGCCTAACTATAGAGGTAGAACGACTCGTGTATGTGTTGAGAAGGAGAGACCCAACTATGTCTTGAGGGAGATCGGTCGGCATCCATACATAACTGAAGGACGGGAAATAGGATGGGACAAAAAGAGAGAGGAGAGAGAGAGAGGGAGGGAGAGGGGTAGAGTGCTGGATGGGTGATGGAGTTGCTTCTCGAAGATGGTGGGAGAGGCCTACTAGACAAACTGAGGGTGGAACTGCAATATTATCAATAAGAGTGGGGATGTGTTTCTGTGTGTACCTGTGCGTGATAGATCTGTCAGGACGCATCCATGGATGATGAAGGGGAACCATGTGTTTGGTAAGCAAACCTAACAAGATCGGTATATCAATTGTTGTTTGTCGGAGGAAGGGAGAGACATAACTAATGAGGTAGATCGATCGACGCATGGGAATAACGAGTTATAAGGACCTAGCTAGCTATATGTATAGCGGGAGATCGGTCGGTGTACGTCCATTTGTTAGAGGCAAATAAGGCCCGGCGAGACGGATAGACAGAGAGAATGGAGTTAGGAGGTGGTGCGAGAGGCCCGGCTACTAGCTAGATAGAGGGAGGAGTGTGCGGTTGTGAGATCGATGAAAAGAGGGGCGAGAGTTTACACGTGTGTGGGACCGTATGAGAGACATGAGGCAAGGACACATAAAGGAGGAGATTGAAGGTGCGTGTGTATGTTGTAGGCAGACATCGCTGGAGAGGTTTATCGATCGGTGTGTGTCGGAAAGGAGTTGTGGAGACTGTGGGAGAACGACCTAAAGAAAAAAAAATGAATGTGCGCGATGGATAGAATGCTGAGGGAGGGGGAGGATGAGGAGAGAGTGTGCATGCACGAGAGAAAGTTAGTGGTAGCTACAAAGGTTAGTGGATTGTGTGGGTGTAAGAGACTAACAAAGATCACAATTTGATATGAAAGTGGATTCATATATTTGAATATGAGAACATAGTGTTTTAAACATATGCATGCATGAATATAGCGGTGATACGCGTGTTGTGGTTTTGCACATGTTATACCATAATGTGATAATGCATGGCGTTTGCAACTCACAGCTAAATGTCGAACAATCTAAACCATACTATACATCGAACAATCTCACATTTTATTTGAATTTGTGATAATGTGTGGCATTTGCAGCTTACAACTAAATATCGAACAATCTAAACAATACTATATATCGAACATTCTCACATTTTATTTGAATTTGTGGTAATGTGTGGTGTTTGCAACTCACATCTAAATACTTGTAGGCGTAGGGGGCGGGGCACCATACATAATGTGATAAACACATTATACATATGAGACATGGTTTAGATTATGAAGATCTAGCTAGAGCTTGAAATGTACTATGATTTGAAATCAACATAAAGTGGATTCAAAAAATTGAGTTCGAGTTCATATAGTACACATAGTTCATATGTAACTCGAGACCAATCATGTGGTGTGCTGTGAAGATAATACACAAATGATGGTTTAACTTGACAATAATGATGATTGTAGATCTTATTAAAACGGAGAAATGAATTCAAATGCTTTGACTTCACAACAATCATTATTGTAGATCTTATTTAAATAGAGAAACGAATTCAAATTTAGTTCATATTGAAGCGGTAGTATATATGTTTGGAATGCGCTAAAACGTTCATTTGAGTAGTAGGTTGAATGCATTATACACGTAGCGAAATATTTTAATTGAACATAACATGAATTCAAAGTTTTGAATGACATTTGTAGTGCGAACTGATTTGGTACAATACGCGTTAGGCTTGTCCGGAAATTTCAACCCACGCCTTGTTAGCCCGAAATATTTGAGATATATCTTTGTCTCGTTGTGCTCCGACAACACCGTCCATCTCAACCCGCGCCTTGCTATTCCAAAATTACAACGCGCGCGAAAACACCCACCTCCTGTGAAATCCCGACACGTGAAATGCCCGTGATACCCCTGAACCGAAAGAACCGCCTCAAATCGGTAGGGGTACTTTCGTAACTTACCCCACATTTCGGACAAGCGCATCCCTAAGCCTTGGTTCCCCACTCCCATCCCATCGGTCCACCCATTCGTACACCGAGGCCGGGAAAACCCGCGAAGCCCCACACCCTCCTCCATCCGCCACCCAGCCGGAGCCTCTTCCCCGACAACATCGTCCACAGCAACACCTCGACGTCCCTCATCCACCGTACCAGATGAGGATCCATCGTCGATCTGGTCGTCCCGCCGGTTCAGCCACCCCGTCCTCCACCTCCAAGGAGTTGCCCCGATGTTCCCCTCGTCTTTCGCGCCACCTCCATTCCAACACCGCTGTCTTCACCTGCACCACCGAAAGGGCATCATCATCACTGTTTCCTCGGATGAAGCTGTGGCCTAATCGGCGCCACCAAAGAGGTTATACACTAATCGCTGCACTTTCTTCTTGATTCGATCTCATGGTGGTGCCGGCGCTCGGTCTCTACCCGACATGGCCCGGCTCCATCCACGGCGACATTGCCGGCCACTTCCTCCACGGCGTCGCTCCCTCAGTGGCAACGTCCACATCAGTAGGAGTTGCTGCTACTTTAGCTCTCACTCGCGCTGCTGCTCTGCTCTTGCTCTCGGTCCCCTGCCTTGTCTGCTCTTGCTTGCGCTGCTGCTCTTGCTCTTGCTCTTGCTTGCGATGCTGCTCCGATTTAGCTACACTTTAGTCAACTAAATCGACTTTTAGGTCAGTCGATTTTCAAGGGGTGGGGGGGCTCGCCGGAGTTAAGGAAGAACCAGCCGGAGCGGAGAGGGGGCTCTCCGGAGAGGTACCTCACTATCTATCTTAGGGT